>NW_027204715.1:11023549-11251049 GCF_024711535.1 Dipodomys merriami | reverse complement strand
AAGTTGGGATACATTTATAGGTTTAGACTCTTTTTCTCTTCTGTCGTCACATTTGGGGTTTCTGAGGTTTTGGAGCACTGTGCCGTCTGAGCTCTGTGGTTTTAGGATGGACGGATGGTGCCCCTCACATTGCAGGGCTAGGCGTGGCGAGAGGAGAGGCAGTGTGCTCACTGGAGAGAATACTAAGCTGATGTCAACTTGAGAACCAAATGCAGAACATGGAAATGAATAAATGATTGGTGGTAATAGAGAATAATAATCTTAAGAGTCTAAACTCTCCAAACCAGGCCAGAGAGCAAGTTCAATGGAAGTGCCAAAGGTGAGACCAAAACCCTTGGGAACCAGAAGTATTGCCACTCTTGTTTATGCTGTTTCCATGTCTCCTCTCCGTCATTCCTGCTCAATCATACTTCCTTTTTTATTGTTACAGTGATGTACAGAAGGGTTACAGTTACATAAGAAAGGTAGTGAGTACATTTGTTTTTGAACAGTGTTATCCCCTCCCTCATTTTTTCCTGCTTTCCCTCCTCCCCGACTCCTGACCCCCAGCTATAAAGTTCATTTCCAACAAAGTGTCTTGTGAGAATCACTGTTGCATTGGTTCACCCTTTGTCCTTTGTCTCACCATTTCTGTGATTCCCTTTCCCAACCCCAAATCAGACAAACATTATAATACAAAGAGTACTAAAATCAAAAACAGTGACAGCAGGGTGTAGGGCCAAGGGGAACATAATGAAAGAAAAAAGAAATATCTGCATACAGTGAACTAAGAAAATAATAACACGTTTAAAGAGGCAGAGGTCTGGAGGTATGGCTCAAATGGTGGAGCACCTGCCAGGCAATCACAGGGCTCTGAGTTCAAACCCCAGAGACTAAGTAAATAGGCAGAGAAAAGTACTGTAGGACATGTCACCAATGTTTAAAGTGGTCAAAAATCATGTGACCTTAGAAACGGGTTTTCTCTTCATTCATATGACGAATTTTGTGAAGTCTCAAAAGAATGAAAAAATGTAAAAAAAATCTATACATAGTGACGACTTGAACTTGAATGTGTGTGCTTTGTAATTATCTTCAGATGTTCTGGAATAAACATGTCTATACTCTCTTCAGAAGGTTGAAGCATGATTATTTCACATGTGGATTGAAAATATAGCTCTAACCACAGTACACACAGTTATCATGACATCTCTAAAGAGAGAAAAATTAAGTTGCTTCTATATATTCCTATTGTCATTATACAGCCATTCTGGAGGAAAGCTATTCAGAAATGGATGTTAGCATTCTATTTATTCTCTTATGTGGACACATAAAAGCTCAAAAGTTTACTAGTAACCCAAATTAAGGAAACAGTTGTAACAAAGGATAATGTTTTCAGTGTTGCTTCATAGTAAAATTCAAATATTTAAGACAAAAATATCTACCAGCTTTATTCTTCTTCTGGTAAATATGAATCTTCAGGTTGGTTGCTAGCAAAAAAGTACATCCAATTGTAGGCTTTGGTTCCTGTGAAGTGATACTTGCCAGAGATTTGGCTGTAGAGTCTATCCCGAAGCACCCCACCATGAAATCACCTTCAAACCCGGTAAGGTAGCATATGTCTGGAATCCCAGCCAATGGGAAGGCTGAGGCAGGAGGATTATGGATTTGAAACCAGCGAAGGCTACATAAAAAGTTTCTGTTTAATAATAATAATAATAATAATAATAATAATAATAATAATAATATTGTCACCTATCATAATAGTAATCATAATAATAATAGTCATCTTTCACCCCCTCTTGGGTGGGGGGGCTAAAGAAACATCTTCATGCTCTAAAGATCAAAGTAGAAGGCACTGCTATCCCTGATTATTAGTAAGCAGGGCATAATTTAATGCCTGTGGTTTGGAATGAGCAAGGGATCTCATTCAGCACAATGTATAACCTCCACTGCTGCCAGGAAATGGAACATTTCATGCTTGTGGTATATATACACAATGGAATTCTATGCCTCCATCAGAAAGAATGACATTGCCCCATTTGTTAGGAAATGGAAAGACTTGGAAAAAATTATATTAAGTAAAGTAAGCCAGGCCTAAAGAAACATAGGTCCATGGTTTCCCTTATTTGCAATAACTAGTATATGTCTAAGTCAAGCAGAAAAGGTCAGATAAGTTGATGTTAGGTGAAATGAACCCCAAGATAAGTATTCAAATGTTTTTTTCTTTCATGCAATTGTTTCTAACATATTTATAAGATGATTTCTATGTTGCTTTGTATGTCCCTCCCCCACGGTATAACCCCTTTTCACTGTATTTGATGTTGGTACAATTTGGGGAGGGGAAGGGAAAAAACAAATTGTTTAAATAGGGATACAGGTGGACCCATTGCAACAATGAGATGTACAAGCTATTATGTTGAAAATGAACTTTACAACTTTGGGGTGGGGGGGGACATGGGAAGGGATGGTAAGGGGAAACAAAGGAGGAGGCAACAATGCTTGATAAGAAATGTACTCATTACCTTGCCCGTGTAATTGTAATCCCTCTCTATGGTATTTTCACAATTAAAAAAAAAATCAAGAGACACTTAAGGATTTTGATAAGCATAAAGTAGAAAATCGTGCCATCCAAAACTGCTCATCATCATTAGTCTAGGTTACGTCAAAAATGGAAGAGTAAAGGCAAGTGTTGAATCTAGTCAACCATCTTCTTTGGTCTCAGTGGAATGTTAAGGAGACACTTCTTTCCAGTGGACTGTCACCATAGTACTGGATGTCCACAAATAGGTAATCTAGAAACTCTGGAAAACAAGTCAGTGCACAGTGGCTGAGTTCTGAGAGCTTGCACTGAACTTCAGGAATGCAATAAGACCCAGAGGTGGTCCAGCTAAGATCTAATAGGAGACTTTCTAATTGACATTGAGACTTCAAAGCTAAGTAAGAAGTACGCCATTCATAGGAGACTAAATCATCCTAAACACCAGCTGTGTACATACCACAAAGTCAAAAGTGGATGAATGACAAAAGAAAAATTCTTCATTTCATTCCAGTTTTACAAGTCTGTGTTATCTGGAGCTTCCCAACATAACATTGGATTAAAGCATGCTCAGCTTTATTGTAGACAGAAGCAAGAACTTGTTCTCCCTGGAGGACCTCAAGTTTAAGCAGATCTCAAATCATTCCCTCCAATAAATTTCCAAGGTAAAGACTGAGTGCTCATTCAAATTTCAGGAAATACACAAGAAACAGGCATCTTGGTGAGAACTGGTAAAAGTAAAAAACAGTTTAAAGAAACAGAAAATTTCAGATGTTGGAATTCCCACAAATAATGCAGGTAACAGATAGAGATTTGTTTAGATACAGGTGCTGATGGCTTGTTAGGGGCTCTGACAAGGCTCTTCTAGCCCTGACAGCTCATGGTAGATCGTATTGGTTTTTAAAGGCCTTTTGTTTCCCACAAGGCTCAAAAATATGAACCAAGCAAAAAGCAACGTTCAACCAGAAAATGGAGCTCAAAATGAAAATTCTAAGAATGGCAACACACATAAATATTTAATAAACTCAAGGAATATGAATATTTAATCATAATCTTCAAGAATTATAGCTAATTATTTTAAGCATAATAATCTTCCGAAAGGGACTGCCTTAATTTTGGAGAGATGAATGCCAAAGTATTTATAAATCAAGGCTCATAATATCTGCAACTGATTTTCAAGAACACACTAGAAAAAAGAAAAAAAAGTTAAGATAAACCATTATGGAATGGATGAAGTTATGCAGAGATATACAGATAGATGGGTGAGGGAAGGACAATGGAGAGGCACATAAATGAACAAATAAAACAAAAGTGAGCAAGGTCACATAAATGAATAAATAAAACAAAAGTGAGCAAGGTCAGCAACTTGTTATGTGTGATTGGATCAGACATGTAGACATTTATTAAACTGTTCCTTTGGGTCTTTTTGAATCTTTGAGATACTTTATAATGAACATTACAAAAAAACGAAAATCATCATAGGAACACAACAGACCTCCTGCCCAGTGCTGGAGTCCTGGCTTTCTTCTCTTCACATAATCCCTGACTTCCCACATGGCACGGAAGTAAAATGCTATTTCCTGCTCTTTTGTGAGACTCGTCTAATAACTTCCCTCCAGGGACCGGAACTTATGTGTCTCAGCTAAAACACTTCCTGATCATCCGTTGTGAGTCTTACTGAAATGTTGAGGTCCTTTTGCATTTGTTGTGACTGGGCATTTTCATATACTCTTCATTGCTGAAGCTGGAGGTCAAGCTAACCTTTCCTTCCTTACCCATGTGCACTCACTCAAGTGTGCAGACACTACACACACACACACACACACACACACACACACACACACACTGCCCAATCCCTCAGTTGTACCCAGTTAAATCCTAGATGACCTTATGAAAATCAGTGAAGTTATGAAGAACACCCCACAAATATACTCCAACGCTAGTTCCTTGCAAGTAATTCAGAATTCGCAGACATCTCCCCAGGGAAGGAGTAAAGAAAAAAAAAAAAACTGTGTCACTCTCAGACACTCATAATTAAATTAATGTGAAATTAAAGCCAAAATGAAATTTCCTCCTTGCGACAAAAGTGGTTCGCTTAAGTTATCCGTGTATAATGGGCTGCTTCTGCAGCCCATTATTAAATGATTTAAAAGATTAATTTCAACACAGCCCCTAGCTCCGGTGCTTTGTATGCTCACATGAAGCAAAGAGCAACGTGCTTCAGGAAGAAGCCAGGGTTACTGGGCAGAGGAAAATTACTGGCTCGTTCTGTTTTGCCACTGGCAATCCAGCTGCATTCATATTTCCTAACTTAGCTTGCAGAGTGTATGTGTCTCTAACTGTGTAGTCTAGGAAGAGGCCTCGCTTCAGGAAGCTAGAGGCCCATCTTGCCATGCCTTCACTCTCATCTGGAACACCAGCCAAACTTCTAGACCACAAATATTCAGTTCAAACCATTTGCAATTATCTTCCACCACCTGCATGCCAAAGCATTGGAGGCTGAACTGAGTAGCAGGCCCACATTCTTCCCCACTTCCCTTTCCTTTGAAAACAGATCTATAATCAAATGCTAAGAAAATAGGTGCCCTAAACCTTGAAACCACCCCTCCCACCCTGCCTACCCCCCCACCCCAAAAAAAGTGTATGCAAAAGACTTCAGAGCAAGGCTGTCTGTGGGCAGATCCATGGAAATCTAGTTTACATATGGAAACTTCGAGAAGCCTTGCTTGATATACAACATTATGCTACAGTAAAGGTTAATAACCTCTTTGACCCTGAATGCCCCCGGTGTGAGGAGACTTTGTGACATTAAGGACACATGCTGGCCTCAGGAAATGGAGTGAAAGTAGAGGGAGAGGAGGAAGAAGAGAGGAGGAAGAAGAGGGAACAAAGGCTTTAGAGCCAGGATCACAACCTCCCTGGCTTATACACTCAGTATTTAGGCCATGGGCTGCACAGGCTTCAGTGTGACAACCTCACTTTACTCTGCTAGGGGAAATGCGTCCAGGATATAGTCAACTTAGTAATGAATGGACCATGAAGAATATGTGGGTCTGCCCTAAATGCTGTATTTATGGATGGACTCAGAAACTTGTATTTTACTTCATTTTTCCATCTTACAAAAATAGAATTCACCTCTTTTGTAACCATTTAACCACTATAACACCAACGGGTGATTCACCAATAACAACACCAGGTAATAAGCTGGACTTGGCCGATGGGCTATTGGCCTCAGAGTCCTGACTTAAAGTGTTGGTTCTCAAAGTTGGGCCTGCATCAAGGCGCCGAAGCATGAGTTGCCATGGATGCTGGGATCCAACTCTGGACTTTCGCATCCTGAAGGGCTGGGGTGCATCTCATCCTGCTCTAACAGTTCTCAAGGGACACTTATTCTGTCACCTGCACACAGGTGGGGAAACATGGCTTAGAGACAAAGCAACACAAAGAAGGGAGAACAAAGGGTCCAGGCTGAGGCCAGAAGAGGTCTGCCTTTGTCACACGGATGTCAGGGAAAGTCTACGCAAATCGTGTGCAGTAATGCAGAGGCAGACAAATGATCAACATAATGAAACTTCAATAATTGATCAACAGTGTGTCTTCTTTGTCTAGAAAGTTCTCTCCCTAGACATCTACAGATTATCCTCACCTACCTCACTCACCTCCCTCATATCTTTGCCCAATCACCTCCTTTTTGTGAGCCTATGACCCCCAAATACCTGGGAATAAAACAGTGTGTGCTCACCTGTCATACCTTCCCTCAGACATTTTCCTTTATCACACAGCAATCACCACTTGCAATCTACAGTGTCGTCTTTCTGATTGCTACATTTGTTACTAATTATCCCCCCATACTCCTAAATTGTTAGAACCAAAGCCCAAAAGAAGAAGAACAAAGATGAGTATTTGTGTACCCCCAGTACTGGAAACCCATCCTACCATTCTTAAGAGCACTTAAAGGTTATTGAATGAGCCAAGCGTCCGTGGCTCATGCCTGTAATGCTAGCTGCTCAGGAGGCTGAGATCTGAGGATCGTGGTTCAAAGCCAGCCAGGGCAGAAAGTCCATGAGACTCTTATCTCCAATAAAAACCATTCAGAAAACAGGATGTGGTGCTGTGGCTCAAGTAGTAGAGTGCTAGCCTTGAGCTGAAGAGCTGAGGGACAGCACCCAGGCCCAGAGTTCAGGCCCCACAACCAACAACAGCAACAGAAAAAAAACTATTGAATGAATAAATGGTTAAATAATACTAATCTACTCGGACTTCAATAAGAAAAGAAATAAAATAATTGGTTAATTCTAAGGACTTTATTTTTTAATTCATTGGTTTTTTTTTGAGGTACTAAACTTTGAATTCAGATCTTCCAGTACTTTACCAAGCCTCGAAGCCCTTTCATGCTTGAGTTATTTTCCAGATGGGATCTCATGATTTTGAACTACAATCCTCTTTTCTATACTACCACATATTTTGACGTCTTTGTTGAGAAAGAGTCTTGTTAACTGTTTGCTCCAGCTGGCTTCAAACCACAATCCTACTATCTCTGCCTCAAAGGTAGCTGAGATTACATGTGTGAGCTACTGTACCCACCACCACTCCCAAGAACTTGATACAATGCTCCACTTATCCATAGTGTAAAGAAATTGAGGTTGCAATCCTCCATAAATTTTACCATCTGCACCTCCAGTTTAATCTCCAGCATCACAATTTAGCATTAACAATATATTTTTTAAACTAGCAGCCCTCTCATCTTACAATTTCTTGTTTGGAAAGTTTGGAAAGTTCAGTGTCCTCAACTCTAATCTTCCCACCACACCCCACCCCCCGCCCAAGTCCAAATTTCAGCACTATCTTGCTCTGCTCAGGTCACCCTAACGAAATACCAGAGACCAGAAACCTAAGCAACAAAAATGTATTTCCTCACAATCCTGGAGCCTAGAAGTCTGAGTTAAGGCACTTTCAGGCTCAGCTTCAAGTGGGGGCCCACCTCCTGTCTCACAGACATCCAATTGCTACCTGGATGGTTACGTGACTTTTCCCAGGTGCTTGTGAGAAGAGATGGAGAGACCAGGAGAACAGGAATGGAGCAAGCTCTCTGGAGTCTCTACATGTAGGGATAAATAAATCCAAGTGGGACCACCCTCACCATCTCACCCCATCCAATTTCCTCCCAAAGTCCCCATCTCAAGGCTCTGAACTTCAGCACCTGACTTTGAGGAGACATAAACTGTCAGTCCACACAACCACCTCTGCACTGCCCAGCCTTCCCCCTGCAGCACAAATTCCAAGGATGATTTAACACAAGCAAGAACTGCATTTCTGCAGAGCCCATGATTTCTCAATGTGATCTTCTTGACCCACGTCCTCATTTCTATCCCTGCGTAGATTCCACAGTCATTCGTGTAAGGATTCACGTCAATACTTTCTCAATCATCAGCATTCTCCCCCACCATCCCGTGGGGTAGATTATTTGCATTTTATGAAAATTGAGACACAAGGACACAGTCTCAAGCAAGATGCAGGCCCAGATTCCAGTCTCTGTTGCTTCTGGTTTTACTAAGGTTCACCCGCCTGCCTTTGCCATGGTTGGTTTTCTAGTGATTCCACTTCAGACGTGTCTAACCAGTGCTGCCGTAAGTGTGCCTATACAAATGCTTCAAAGGATTGTGTGTCAACAGCCCACAGTGAAAGAGGTTCAGCTTTTGCAAACAACTTGGCCAATGATAGGTTCTGGACTCCAGTAATAACACTTGACACTTATGTCTTTCTTATTGCATTTTCCAGCAATTCATGTAATTTCATTTTAAAGATGCAAAAGTGGAGGATGGGTTTAAAACCTACAAAAAGAAGTGAAGATATGGCTCAAATGGTTGAGTGTCAACCTATAGCAAAAAAAAAAAAAAAAAAAAAAAAAAAACAAGCAGAGGACCTAAGTTCAAGCCCCAGCATTGGCAGAAAACAAAAATGAAAAAAAAAAAGAAACCAACAAAATAAAATCCACTTTCTCACAGATAATTGATGAAACACTAAACAACTGAAAGAACAAGTTCATTTATTCTGATATTTTCTAGATTCCATGTAAATGAAAATAGTTCCACACACACATGTCTATGAGCCAACTAACAAATTATAATGGTGCAAGTCATTTTAATTAAAAACTCAAAGTCTTTTGAAATTAAGACAGTTATTAAATATCTCTTCCAAGATGTTTTTCCTCACTCTTTAAATCTACTTCATAGGAAGCCTTTCTTTTTCCACCTGAATCTGAATAACTATCAGTATGGTAATATGCTTAGTTTCGTGAAAAGTAAGATTTTCTCTTATTTATTTATTACTCATGGACTATACACACCAAATGTATTTCTCATTGTAATTCAGATCTCATTACAAATTCAAATTAGAACACATGAAAAATAAATATATAGTCTTAGCTTTGGGTTTCACTTAGCCCTGTGTTTCTGAGTAATCACTGAGGGCCTGTCAGCTGATCCACACTTCACAGTAAGTAGAGCCTGGATGTGCATTTATAAGAAGCCCTAGCTAATCCTGCTTCCCTTATACTGAGAAGCACTAATACAGATGACACCAAAGATACCAGATTATTATGTTAATTCAGTCGAAATATTAATTCCTTCAGTTATCTTGTCTTTCAAATGCTGCTCTTCAGCAGACTTCAATGGGAACCTAAGGCACTGGAGAAGAGCAGCTCTTGGAAGTGACTTAAACCAGTGACAAGCGTCAGAGACTTGGCAGCAAGGACCATCTTCTTACACATTGCAGATGTGTCCTAAGTGTTTTCAGAAAGGGAAGAAAAGTCAGGGGTGAAGAAGAAGTACAGGGACCTCACCTAGGTCCAAAGCACCATGGCAAATAGGGCTACTGTTGGGGAAGCAGGGAAATTTTGGTGTATTCCAGCACAATCATGTAAATAAAGTGAAGCTGTACTTTAGTAAAACTATGGCCAAGGAGCCTCCTGGCATTATCCAAAATAGCAACTCTCAGGTCAGTGCTCAATTCTGAGCTTCCTTATGTCCCACTTCCTCCTTGTCTAAGAATCTTCCTTAGCACAATAAATACTTCACCTTCCTCCACATCACATCGTTTTGCATTCAGAAGAAGTGGCTTGCAGACCAAAGTGTTGTGTTCAAAACTAGATTTGTCTATCACCAATAGTCACTAACTTTTCCAAAGACACACTCCTTTATCTCTGACTTACATATGCCATGTGCAACCCAATCTGTTAAAAGAGAAAGAAGGAAGGAAGGGAAGGAAGAAAGGAGGGAAGGAAGGAAGAAAAGGAAGGAAGGAAGGAAGGAAGGAAGGAAGGAAGGAAGGAAGGAAGGAAGGAAGGAAGGAAGGAAGGAAGGAAGGAAGAAAAGGAATGAAGGAAGGAAAGGAAGGAAGGAAGGAAGGAGAAGGGGAGGGAAAGGGAGGGGAAGGGAGGAGAAGAGAGGAGAGGAGAGGAGGGGAGGGGAGAGGAGAGGAGAGGAGAGGAGATGAGGGGAGAGGAGAGGAGAGGAGAGGAGAGGAGAGGAGAGGAGAGGAGAGGAGAGGAGAGGAGAGGAGAGGAAAGGAGAGGAGAGGAGGGGAGAGGAAAGGAGAGGAGGAAAGAAATATCTCAGCCCTGCAAGGGAGAATTGGCTGAGAAAGCAGGTAACTAACCCTAATAATTTTTTGGTCTTTGCAGTTTGGACTATCTCGCACTGATTGGGATCCATAGAGCCCTTTTTTTATCCAGGAACAATTTCATTGAAAACAGCTTGCCTCTAACACAGAGTATGGGAATCTGGTTCATGACATGTGCTGTGCACACAGGATGAGTTTGGAGCCGGACACTGGATGGGGCACTGCATGTCAGTCTCAGGCTAGTAGAATTTCAAACCAAGTAAATTCACATTCCCTCCATTGAGGGAATAGTGACACAATGAGTAACTTGTAAAAAGTTCACTCCCTCCCAAGTCCATGGAACTGCAGAAGTCTTTAGGGGTAGGAATACTTTACTAAAAATAAAAATAAAATTTTTTTAAAAGCCAGCCTAACACCACTGCGGATACACACTCTGTGAGAGGCCAGTCTCCAGTACACAGATTTAAACTTCTCCAGGAAATTGCTTTTACTGAGAAGTAATCTGACACCTTTCCTAAAGACCTCTTCCCCACACTGGTTATTTCCCACCTCTCTGTGTGTTGCGGTCTCAGGGCCCTGTCAACCTCGACTGTCATCTGACCCTTCTCATCACAGCCTCTGCCTTCCACGTACACACTTCTCAAGCAAACATGGTTAAAACACCATGACTTCCATGAAAGTTGTTTATGTTCAAAGTTTTTACTGTGGTTTATTTATCAAAGAGGGTTCTTATTTTCTAAGGCTATATTTCTGATGGTTGTCATGCAGATGGTATTGTTTGATTGCAACATTTATGGGTTTCATTTCAAAATCACATATAGACGGCAAAACAGTGGAAACTAACACTGCCTTTGCAAGTACAAATGAATCTCTTAGAAGGTCTCTTCAATAACTGCCACCTGAGGAATCTCCTGGATTATTACAAGCCATCAGTTTATTACCAAAAGGTCTTCATCACAGAGATCAGGTTTTAATTACTCCATAACATATTAAACATAGTTGCCAGTTATTTTATCATAGGGCATCTCAGATTTATCGCTAACCCAAGACCCCTTCTAGAATCTTGTATCTCCAAGTGAGTAAATGCATATTCAATTTATGCTAGTTTAGAGTACAGTTAATAGATTGTTAATAGGCAGCATTTGACTATGTCTTACTGCCATCATTCTTCTCATGAATTCCAGCTCAAATCAGCGTTCCAACTTTGGTTCCAAGAGATTAATTTTCCATCTCTCACTGATTTGAGGTTTGATTTAAAAAGAAAAAAGAAAATGGAGCCATATAAGGCCTAATTGATTTTCATAATAGAATAAAAATCACAAGTTCTGGTTTTTCATTCCGTGATCAGATACTTAGTGCATAGAGACAGCTGATGGGAGGAAGAAATAAATTCTAGTCTTGAAACAAAGGAAAAACAGTATTTGTATGATGTATAATTACAAAGAGTATCTTACATATAAAGAGCATGGAAAATTGCCAATAGCGGGAAACATTTTTAATGTAAAAAAAAACAGTTAAAATAATCATGCATTTCAAAAGAATGCAGAAAGAGCAAAGAAAAATACATTCTCTATGTGAGTAAAGCAGAAATGTTTCCAAAAGAAGAAAGGAACTGAGAAGAAAACATTCACATACTAATCACACTTATACAATAACCTTTTAGACTTTTTTGAAATTCAATCCAATTTTTGTTTTCACTGCAAAATAGTATGTGTCCCAGAGTATGTACTCAATAAATGTTTGTTGAATTTAAATTACTTGACTTGGGCAAGATAATTTCTTTTTTCATGGTGCTTCGAAGGAAAAATCATTAAATAGATTTTTATCCTGCCTTTCATAAAGGTCTTCACAGAGCTAGTTGATTTTTTTTCTCTGCAAAATTATTGTGTTTTGCTCTGTCTTTCTAGCTCCCTTCCCTACTTCTAGATTCAAGTAGCCAGTAAGAGAAAACAATCAAGTCCCTACTGTCCAATTTCAGACTTCAGCAAAAATGGTAGGTATCTTAAAACCAACCAGCATCTTTATAGAGCTATTGGGTCTTTCAATCTTGATCTTTTGGGGATTGATTCTGCTGCTGCTGCTGTTCAACTACCCAAGGGCAGGCAAGATCAGACTTCTTGCTTGGACTTTAATGCAGCATTTATATTTATTTAGAACCTGCACATGGCTTGTCCATCATTCAAAATGAGAAATCTTTAGAGATCTGCAGAACACCACTTGGAAAATCAATACAATCAGAACTGTTGCCAGCGGTGCTACAGAATGATCTATTCAGGATCCTCTCAGTCTTAGAATTGTTGTTCTGTACCGTGTAAAGTTTCTTGAAATATTTATATCAAACCCCATGGCTGCTACCAGAGTCGCAGTATTTAAAAGCTTAGAATATATCTCAGAACTCATACTTTTCACTTATCTTTTTGTCATAGTTAAGTGGTCATAGGAAGGCACTTCAATCCAACATGTCAGGTTGTGAGGACAAAGCATCTTGATCAGTATCACCCCTGTCATCATTCTCCTCCATCTCTCCCAACCCCAACCTATTCTCTCAACCTATTCCTGCCCACATTTCACAAAGCTGTACCAAGCAGCAAATTTTCGTGTCTGGAAGGGATTTCCCTCAGCTTTATTTTTGTCTGGATCTGTTTCAAGCTTGGGTTGGATAGTGTCTGATGACCTGACCTGGAAGGATTGTTTATTTATTTGAATGGGCAAACACTCTCACTTTTTGCTGCAAGTATGCACGATATGTAGCCTTAGAATGGATCAGAGAGACCTTCTGGTCTCAACCTTGAAATTTCATTAGTGAGAAAATTGAGGTCCATAGAGATTAAAATCATTTCCTGATTAAAAGAGGAAGAATTAGATGTGAAACCTAATGGCTCCCAGATGACCTTTTTATGCTATAACATCATATCATTCTCTTGCTCCAATATTTTTTTCTTTATCTGTCTCATCTTGCCAACTAGCTTGTCTTCCATTCAGGTCCAACACTAAAAAGCATCATCTCTGTTCTAGACAGCATCCTGGAAGTAAATGATAACTAAGATACTCCCCCTACCCTAGAAAATGTATGCTTGCTACAGCCTCTTTGTGAGTCAGCTTTACTGGGTAACTGGATTACCAGAGAGGTATCTAAGCACTATCTCTGGGTGCACTGGAAGTGTGTTTCTAGAAAATATTATCTCTTAAATGGTTATACTACATAAAGTATGCAGTCCTCCGTAGAGACAGTGGATGTCCTCAATCCATTGAAGGCTTGTGTGGACAAAAACATACAGGAAGACTGAATTCTCTCTCTACCTGGCTGCTTCCGCTGGGACATCCACCTCCTCCCATCCTCAGTGTATCTGGTTCTTAGGCCTTAAACTTCACTACCAGCTTTGCTGAGTCTCCAGCAGGCAGACAGTAAATCCTGGTTGTTTTCAGACTCCTCAAGCATGTGAGATGATATCTTATAAGAGAAATTCTCTTTTATTTGTTTATTTATGTTCTATTTTTCTGGAGAACCCTGATAGAGTGCTCAAAATGCCTAATGTTGAAGAAAACCAGAATTCACTACTGATGTTCATCCATGCATCTCTTCTCCAGGTAGGTTGTGAGTGCCTGTCATATAATTTCTTTTTTTCAAACCAAATTTATTATTTTTATTGCTATTATTGAGTTGTACAAAGATGTTACAATGCCATGAGTTAAGTTATAAATACAATGCTTCTTGACAATATTACCCCTTCCTTAATGTTTTTCTTAATTATCTTTAAGTAATTGTACAAAGAAGTTGCCATTTAACAGAAGTTTATGAATACAATATATCTTGATCAATGTCATTCCTTTCAACATCTGTCAACATTTCATCGAAATTATAGCCAATGAAGAACAAAAGTGGAAAAATAATAAGCTAGAGACAGAAGACAGACTAGATAGATAGATGATAGATAGATAGATAGATAGATGATAGATAGATAGATAGATAGATAGATAGATAGATAGATAGATAGATAGATAGATAGATAGATAGGAGAGATCTGTTTGGGATAAATGCCACAAATAAAAGGATAGAGGTGATAAAAAAAAAAGATGGCAAACATTATATATGGGTGAAACAGACCTTTCTGATGAGGTGAACTTTGAATGTAGAGCTGAAGTGAGACCAATTGCTCTTCTCATCTCTGTTGAGCATGCTGACATATGAGTTGGGTTGGAAAGTAGAAGGTGTGGCTAGAGAGAGTACAGAAAATGACTATTTTATTCTAGATTTTTCCCTGTTTTTTTAACAATATCAAGGAGAAGGTCTCATTATATAGGATTAAGTATTTCACATTTAGTATATCCACAGTACACTGTGACCACCTCTCCTTAGTTCTAAAATAACTTTATCACCCAAAAGAGAAAAGCCCATACTTGTAGTAGTTACTCCCCGCTTTATGCCTCCATGTTTCCCATTCTGAATCATTCATAAAAATGTAATCATAGAACACATTTTTTCAGTGTTTATCCCTGTACATTTTAGCAAATATCAGATCTTGATTATCTTATGGTGGTATAATATGTATACCTCCGAATATCAATCCATCCACCCACAGACATGGGCTATTTGTACTTTTTGAGTACTTAATGCTCAACAAGAAATATACTCATTACCTTACTCATGTAACTGTAACCCCTCTGTACAGCATCTTTACAATAAAATAAAATTTTAAAAATAAGTTTTTAAGTTTTCTTGAGTACGTATTATTATTTTCTTCTCTTTGATTCCCTTCTCAGTCTATTTCTGTATCCATTTGCAAGTCATATATAAAACTTTGAAAGACATTTTAAATGGCCCACAGGAATGAAGAATTAAATATTTCTGAGACCTTAAAGAAGGCCTGATGGAAAAGGAGCCCTCTATTAGTGGTAGCTATGATTACCCACCATAATAAGAGTGCTGACTATCATACTGCCAAACGTCCACTGCAAGGATGATTGTTGGAAGGCAGGAATGAATGAAATCAGACCTTTGGAGAGAAAGCTTCCCACAGCCTTCTACCTACAACTGTTCCCTCTCCCCATACACTTCCTGGTAGCTGAAGAAACTGACTGAACTTTTTTTCTTATCTTGCCATGATTAAAAAAAAAAAAATAGGGCAAGTTCCAGATCTACCCGTGGACTTGCTCTGGATTTTTGCCCTGAAGTTGCACCAACCTCGGTGTAAAAAGCAAATAGTGAGAGATTGTTGTGTTTTTCATTGTGTGACTTGGCATTAAGAGAATCTCTAATTTATGTATTTAACACACCACTGCTGACATCATTGCCCGAAGCAATATCAGGCTAGTCCAACCCAGCCTCACTGCATCCAAAGTCAACACCATTTAAATGAATTGTGACAACACAAAGTCTCTTTATCCAGAGTCATAGATCTGCCCAAATATTTGCTTGGTGACTATTTAAAGTATTCAGATATAGGAAATGTACTGAATTCAATTCTTACATACTGAATCCCAGTATGTAAGAAGTTACTTTTTCTTATTCTATCCACCTCAGCAAAGATTGCAGGACATACCCTGTGTTCATGTTTACCTAATCTGGTCAATGCAACCCAAATGGTTGCGTTGCAAGCTGTGAAACTTGTGTCTTAATTCAGATTTAGATATGTAGTATCAAGCTAAATTTTTAAATCAGATGTGAACAGATTTTTAAATTTTTCAGGTTCTTTCTTTTACTCAAATGTATCATAGGATATTAATCATATTAATGAGATAAAATTTGTAATAACTGGAATAATGTGTCCTTCCTACCAAGTGCTAATTTAATATCTTCCCATAAGTAATAGTTTTAAGAAAGACATGTCTTCCTTGAACAAACAAGACATTTCTCTTTATAAGAAGGAAGATCTTTGCATATTATAGGACTTCTCAACTAGTAGAGATGCTCTCAAGCTCTATTCTTAGTCACTGTAGAGCTCTACATTTTCAATGGATCATTTTGCATAGTTACAATCTCCCAAAAGATAAAAATAAAAAATAAAAACCAGAGCAGCCTTCTTTATCTCTGAACTGAATGACTCAACCGAGTTACCTTCATAGATTAGGTCAAACTCTAAATAAGACCAGTGCCATTATATACAACCTTTCCCTGTAAGGAAAATCATTCCTGACCTTGTGACCTTGTTGCCATCCGCGTAGTAAGCCATACCACGTGGACAGACTCCAAGCCTGTAACACATGGGGTGCTAGATGGGCTCATTTCTTCCACTGAACTAGAAGGTATTGAAGCGTGAGGATGCTCATCTCCGCTGACTGACTCTGAGCAACTCCCCTCCTGGGAGCAGCTCCACCACACCTTTCTTCAACTCCCTTCCTAAACCGGGAAGCCTCAAGAAACAAGGACTCACCAGTGCTGCCAAAACTAACAGAAGGACTTTAATCCTTTATTTGCAAGTATTGGATAGCTGGTTCTAGAAAGGGAAACAAAAGTAAAAAAGCATTTTGTAAGCACTTATTTTCATAGATTTCAACCCTGCTCCTCAGTGTCCTTCTCCTCCTTTGTGTAACTACTAACAGTAGCACAGGGCCCATTCCTATCAGAATCTCTAGAGCCTTCCTCTGTTAAATTAAGCCTTTAAGGATTCAATCATGAAATAAGAAGTCATGGGAACGAGGCTCTGCTACAAGACAAAATTGCCTCCAGACAGACTGCTTCACGGAGGGACGTGTAGCCCTTTCAATCTTGGCACCCTCTTCCCATCATAGAAGATGACCGTGAGATTCCCAAAGCCTGGCTCCTTGATATGCAAAATCCATTGACCTTACAGTGGTTTTTCAGTTGAATTCCTGCCTTTTCCATAGTGCAGGTAAATACGTAATATCAAGAAAAGAAACACCTGTGCAAGAAGACATACTGCAAGCAAGTCACCAGCATAAGAAACAAAGTGTGCAACAGGTTTCAGTAGAACTCGTGGTTTGTAATGCTGAACCAGGAGCCACACCAATGGGGACCTGGAGGCAGTGGTTCACGCTACCACCTGGCTGTCCAGCAGAGAAATCTGAAGCTCTGCCTCAGAGTGAGGGTGAGCTCTAGGAAACACTCAGCAGGTATGATAGCTGAGCCAGGGCCCAGGACAGGCACCATGCACTGTGGCTCCAAAATAAGGGAGATCTGAGGCTCACAATGGGTGAACAGCGAGGGGATGGTGTGTCGAGGCTCCTCTATCCTTCTGCAGTCAACCTGGATTGGCAGAGAGAGCTTATGCCACAAAGCCAGCTAAACCCCGGAAAGAGATCCCCAGATGATATCTGCCTGAACATTTTATTACCTGAACAATGGGAGGGGGGCACCTGAGACATGTATCAGAAGGCCCGAAAGGAAGTTATTAGTAGCAGGGATGATGAGAGAGTGCTTCCGGTGTTTATATGCAAGCCAAGATCTTTGCAAAGGAGTTATATGTGAATGACGAACTCAGACAGAAGAAACTGTTGATGTACTCTGTCAGTTTATACAAGAAAAAATATATATGCTTTTTAGTCAATTAAAAAATGATGTTTCAGAAGGAGGCAGGGGAGGAGGAAAAAGAGGAAGAAAAGGAGAAGTGGAGGAGGAGGGGGAGGGGGAGGGGGAGGAGGAGGAGGAAGAGGAGGAGGAGGAGGAGGAGGAGGAGGAGGAGGAGGAGGAGGAGGAGGAGGAGGAGGAGGAGGAGGAGGAGGAGGAGGAGGAGGAGGAGAAGGAGGAGGAGGAGGAGGAGAAGCTGATGCTATAGGTAGGAAGATTATGCTCAGAAGATAGCCCTGGATGAAAATGTGACACCCTCTCTGAAAAATAACTACAGCAAAGATTTGGAGTGTGACTCAAGTGGTAGAATGCTTGCCTAGCAAGAGTGAGGCCCTGAATTCAAACTCCAGTATGACTACCCCTATTTTAAAAAAAAAAAAGAAAGAAAAAGAAAAAGAAAATATTTCTCTTAATTGACAAAATGCATTCTAACTTGCCTGTTTCTGTGTACTGATTAAAATGCATATTTGTTGTGCTGTAGACCTAACCGTAGCTCCATTTTACTTCATGAGAATTTTATACTTATCATTCTAAACTCACCCCCAGACTATTATTTAATAATATAAACAGACTTTCAATCATTGAAAAATATTAACTACAGCTTTATCCGGCTTTATTTTGTTTTGTTATGAATTCAAGTTTCTTTCTTTATTTTTGCATTCTGTATATGAAATCCCAGGTGTCACCCATACTAGCACCTACCACCGAGTTCCACCCCCACACTATGAATTCACATATTTAAGAATAAAATATGTATATGCTTCCTTTCCTCCAAAATGTCATTTATATTTTACAAGAACATACAATCCACATCTTAGCTATGGTAAATAATGCTGCGATAAACACAGCTATGCTGGTAGCTTTACTATGACCTTGTTTGTAGTCATTTGGGTAAATGTCCAAAAGTGGGATTGCTGGGTCATAGGGGAGCTCTATGTGGAGTCTTTTGAGGAACCTCCATATTGCTTTCCAGAGTTTTTCAGAAAAACCTGGTTTTCCAGGATTACGTATACTATTACTTACTATCATTTACACATGTACAAAATCACACACAATGACTATAGCAATGTATGTCAACATATACCTTGACAGACATTGCGTTCCTGAGTACATACTTGATTAGAACCGGGTCAGGCATGGGTAGCTCTGCTCCGCGATGAAGTGAATCCCAAAGATGGAGAAGGCTGAGGAAACAGACTCCAACCTAAGGGCCAGACGTATCCCACCACGTGTGATGTTTGAGTCACGTGTTTCAAGTATTATGCTATCTGACATATAACTACTGATAAATTTCACAGAAAATTCCAGAAGAAGAGATTGTCTTGGGAAAAAGATCTAGCAGCCCCCATGTCTGCATTTACTCAAAGTAGCCTCCAGCAGAACTGAGCAAGAGCTGCCATAGAGCCATTGCCATGGTGCTCACCTAGCCCTTCCTGGCTCCAGAAAGCACCTGAGCTTTTAGCCCCAGAGCTAGAGATCAAGCACAGAGCAATGAAGAAGAGCTAGTGACCGGAGGTGTCTAAGTCACGGGTAGCCATTCTGTGCTTGTACACAGCACCGGACAGCAAAGTCACAAGGAGATGTGGTACCACAGTGTTCTGCTTAATGTCAAAGATTGCTTGAGGCTTTTGTCCTGGCTCCAGGAGACACGGAAAGATCAAAGCAGGAGGGAAAGGCACTCCTCATAACAGCAGGTCCTCAAAGAACAATGTGTGTCCACTGTGGTGAATGGCAAAGAAACTGACCGGTGAATAACACTGAGCTTGACTTGAACTTCTCTTTGAGATTCAGTCTTGCTTATGCAAACTGGACATTTTACCATGTACTGTAGCACAAGAATGCTTCCTGCACGGCTCTTTTTGGCTCATCCTTGAAGAATTCAGATCCTGGAGCTACCTATCTATCCCTGAGATTGTCTACAATCACTGCTGTGTGGTCTCCTCTTACCTGTGACTTTGCTTTCCCAGGCTCAGCTGCAGCCTGAAGAAAATCGATGGAAAATTCCAGAAACTGCCCACTCAGAAGCATTAGAGTATACACTGTTCTAAGCAGCATGATAAACTTTCTGCTTGCCTTACTCTGCCCTACTGAGGATGGCATTTATTTCTTTTGTGTCTTTGTTTAGCATATCCACAATGTAAGCTCCTCCTGTTAATCACTGATAGCCAGCTCAGCCAGTAGATTGGTTGTTTTTGATATTTAAGTGCTTGGGTTCAAGTAACCCTTATTTTACTTGAAAATAACCCCAAAGCACCAGAGTGCTGATGCTAGCCATTGTCTTCCAACACACGGTTATCATGGTTCAATGTTATTCGTTGCTATTGTTCATCTCTTACTGAACGTCATCATAGGTGTGTGCATACAGGGAACCCTAGTATAAAGGGGATTCAGTCTATCTGTGGCTTCAGGCATCCACTGCAGGTCTCAGGACACATCCCCTGCAGATGAAGAGAGAACACCGTACTGTGTAGCCTTGGTTCTAAGGAACCAAGAAGTCCAGAGAGCAGTACACAGGCTTTGTGACTATACTTTTCTTAGCTTTCCACTTCTTATTTTCTTTGGCTTATTTGTAAATCACATCTCGGGCATTTCCTCACCCTATCTAAACCGGTTAGAAGAATATCTTAATACTACTAATGCACTCATGGTTCTATTTGGTCTTTACAAAATATACTGTACTTCACTAGTGACCAGAAAACACACCACACACACACACATACACACAAACACACACACACACACACACACACACACACACACATTTCTATAAAGCTAAGTTTTACTGTTGGGAAGTTTGCATGAATACAGGTATCAAAGCACTTCCATTTAGTTGATTTTTTTGCGGGGGAGGGGTTGGTCGAGGGGCTTGAACTCTGGGCTTGGGCGCTGCCCCTCAGCTCTTCAGCCCAAGGTGAGCACTCTACTGCTTAAGCCACAGTGCCACTTCCAGTTTTCTAGTGGTTTATTGGAGATAAGAGTCTCACAGACTTTCCTGCCAGGGCTGGCTTTGAACAGCGATCCTCAGAGCTCAGCCTTCTGAGTAGCTAGGATTACAGGCGTGAGCCACTGGCGCCCGGCTCATTTAGTTGATATTTAACATAAAATATCAACATAAGAAGGATGCTTTCTCAATTTATATGCGATCTAAAATACATATTTTCTTTAATGGCTAGACTAATTTATAACGAAAGCAATTTTAGATCATCCAACACTACTGTATTTTCACTGTCAGTTCTACTCTGATTTCATGGAGAAAATATAAACTGGTTCTTCCATTACTTCATGGCAATAATGCTTCTTCCCCTGTCAGCTCAGGGAGACAGCAGCGTTGTCCTCTTGTATTGCTCTGGTGGTCAGGCAGCTCTTCAGTTCTGTGCTATGTATGTATGGCCATACATACACATATATACACATGAAAAATGTAAATATGAAACATCTTTGAACAATTAACATACACTTAAGAATGAATGACAAGAATGTACAATGGCCTGTGTGGGAGGAGCTAAGGAGAGAAGCAGAATGAATGGAAAAAGGGAAGGTAGGTGAATATGGTCAAAATACTTCATGGACCTGTGGGCAGATAGAACAATGAAACGTGTTGGAAAGAGGGAAAGACATGAAAAAAAGGAAAGTCAGATTAAGGTTCATTATATGTATGGGTTGGCAGATCAAAGTAAAACCTCTTTGCACCACTAAATGATGCTAATAAAACATAAAAAGGTGCACTCTTTGCTAATTGTTTACACAAAAATATAAAAAATGAAATGTATGTCATAATCTGTAACATCACAGCCCAACTTCAGGAAATAGATATGTTTTTAATAGATTTGAAAATATTGACCACACACTTATCTTCACATGATAGCCCCTCCCAAATCATATTAGTACTTTGCCCTTTCTGAGGGATGATTAACTAAACAGGGCATAGCACTCCAGCCATACATGCAACATGGGTAATAGTCCTTTGTCTTAAATTATGACTTTTGCTACTGACAAGGCTGAATAGAACTTCTATAGACACAAAGCATAGTTCCTCAAGGCAAATGTGGTGGCATCTCTCTTGCTCTATAACTCAGAATTCATACAAATTCTAGTTATCTTGAATACAAATATATAAGCAACACAAATATACAAGCAGGAACATGTTAGGCATTAGTATGAGAATATCGGGAAGATGGTTAAGCCAGAAAGCAGACCACCGTTACATTCACTTAGCCAGCTGCTCGCAGAGTAAAAGCCAGGTAGACTGTTTATGCCCACTATTCTGTTTCCCATTTGCTGCAGGAATTGTAAGGAGTAACAGAAGAGGTGGGATCAGAAATACATCCCATGACTTGGGGATGTTAGTACTCTGACTCCTGTCAGATCAGTAGTAGGGCAATCATACCCATTACTCATAAAAACTGACAACTTTTGCCCTCGTGCAGGTAAGTGGTCTCAGCACTGGAATTTGTACAATAACAGGATCATCTGTAGAGGTACTCGGATCAGGGAATCCAGGAAAGTGTAAAATTCAGAGACCCTGAGGGAAGATTTAGGAGATTTTTGGAAGCTTGGTTAGCAGAGGCCTGGGTGTTCTTACTAGCAATGGACTCAGAACCCAACCTAAGGCAGGTGTGACAAGATCTGTGCGAGGTCTAATTCCAGAGCAGTGTGACTTGGAGAGGGCAGGGTCTAGAATATGCCTGTGATTTGCTTGTCCTAAGTGGAGTCGAGGGATAGATAGGATCTCAGGCCAAAGGTCTGACATGAATGTCATTAACATCCATGTCAAGCTAAGGCTTTCCCAGCTTCAGACTCTGAGATCAGAAGTTTTCCTATCTCCTGTAGACAAGGATAGTGGTCTGTCTTCATGTGGGAAAGTAAAGAAACTCCCAGAGGCAGGTAGAATGGGATTCATAACAAGAGAACCTGGCAGGAGCAGCTCATGCAAGGGACAGGCACAGGAGGACCCTCCTATTCCCATAGAAGACAGTCCTGTGAGGTCCAGTGATCCAGCCTTCTAAACCTAGTGGGCTGTGTTAGACACCAATGCTTTGTCTTCAGTGGCAGGAATTACTCTAGATTCTATTATCTTGAGATGGAAACTCATGACCATACCAGCATCCTATAAATTCTCCCTTGTGTCCAAGATGAAGATGCGATGCACAGCCTTAGTTTGAGGAAATTTCTGTTACAGTCCCATGTGAGTGTTGGAGGGAGATCAGCTATGCTTTGGGGAAAAGAAAACAATAATTCCACATGTCCTTAAAGGCAGAAAAGCTCCCACTTAGCTGTCCCTCTTAGGAAACCAAGAAATAACCACTCCGAATTTTATTACTTAAGCCTAGCCAGCCATCATTCAAGTACAGATAGCAAAATGCAAAGGATTCGTTTTTTAAGTCCCATCTTGGAAGAAATTAGACACACAGCTCTCATACATTGTCAGAAACAGATAACATACAATTGCATGGACTAATACTATTATTTGAAATCCCTTAATATCTGCTACTACTACTACTCATGTATTGAGCAAAGACCAACAGCATACCATCTCCAGAGGGTTTTTTCTTTTATTATAATTATTATTGGTGTATGTGTGTGTGTGTGTGTGTATGTGTGTGTACATGTACTAGAACTTGAACTTGAGCCTGACTGCTGTCCCTTAGCTTTGTTGCTCAAGGTTGGTGCTTTACTAACTTGAACCACACCTCTACTTCCAGCTCATTTTTTACTGGTTAAAAGGAAATAAAAAATTATATTAAGTGAAGTAAGCCAGGCCCAAAGAAACATAGGTGCCATGATTTCCCTTATTTGCAATAACTAGTATATGTCTGAGACAAGCAGAAAAGGTCAGATAAGTTGATGTTAGGTGAAATGAACCCCAAGATAAGTATTCAAATATTTTTGCTTTCATACGATTGTTTCTACCATATTTATAAGATGATTTCTTTGTTGCTTTGTATGTCCTTCCCCCACGGTATAACCCTGCTTTCACTGTATTTGATGTTGGTATAATTTGTAGAGGGGAAGGGAAAAAAAAAAACAAATCGTTTAACTGGGGATACAGGTGGACCCATTGCAACAATGAGATGTACAAGTTTTGTCAAAAAACGAACTTTACAACTTTGGGGGGGGGATGGGCAGGGGGGAGATGGGAAGGAATGGGAAGGGGAAACAAAGGAGGAGGCAACAATGCTTGATAAGAAATGTACTCATTATCTTGCCCATGTAATTGTAACCCCTCTGTACAGTATTTTCACAATAAAAAAAAGAGTCTCACAGACATTCCTACCAGGGCCAGTATAGGATTTCTTAAGCTGAAAAGTCTCCAGCACAATAACCAGTATTCACGTGGTGTATAGAAGAGTCAACCCTCATTATCTAGTGCATATACACCATCTAATGACTATGGTTAATTAGTGAAGGTTCCTATACTGAGAATCAACCTCCAGCCTAGTCCTGGACCAGCTCAACAGGCAAGATTTTCTTTCATGCTGCTCACCTGTTGTGAGGACACACCTGAAATGAAAGGTAGGTGGGAAAGGCCACGGCAGGGCAGCCCACGCGTGGTCAGGAGGGGCCCTGGAGGACCAAAAGGAAACCAAAGGTAGAAATGGATTCTGGGGCAAAGTTAAACGCTTGGGCTCTCAAGTCACAAAAATTTTGAAGTGTTTTTGTGTCTTTGTTTTTGTGCCAATACTGGAACTTGAATTCAAGGTCTGACCACTGTCCCTTTGCTTTTTTGGTCAAGCCTGGTGCTCTACCATTGAGCCACAGCTCCACTTGTGGCTTTCTTTTATTTTTGCGGGTGGGAAGAAGGGTGTTAATTGGAGATAAGTGTCTCTGGGCTTTCTTTCTCAGGCTAGCTTTGAATGTCAGTCTTGAGATCTCAGCCTCTTGAGTAGCTGAGATTACAGGTGTGAGCCATAGACACCCAGCGGGTCTGTCTCAGTGTTCAGGCAGGTTGCCACCATCTTCTGCAGTTGATTTTCTCATTCCTGGGTATATACTGTTTTCCTCAGTATACCTTGTCTACTGTTATTACCCCAGCACACAGACCTCCCAAGCCTCAAAGACTACAGGAGACTCTCTTCTCTTTTACAAACCCAGAAATACCTCAAGGAACAACCTAGAAGGGTGATCTAAGAAATCCAAAGGAAGCCAAATTTTAAATGGAAAGTTATCTTTAGATCCAACACAACACAGCATTTTGAGCATAGTGGGAACTTATAGCTGGTATAAAATGTCTCCAGAGTGTGAATCTGTGCCTGCTTCAGAGAATTGGAAAGTAGAGTAAATCCACAGGAAGAAATGCCTTTGTCAGAGTGAAGCTGAACTGCAGATGTTGAAATAAAAGCCAGTCTGGAGCAAGGGATGGGGGATGGGGCTTGGCCCTAAAAACATAGCAGCCAAAATTAGATACAGACAGTTCAGAGTTGGACCACAGCTAAGTCCTCAAAGATTGAAGTGATAAGAATTACAAGGAAGCCAGAATTTCTACCTAAAACTGAAGTCTCCATGTAAAGGAAGCCAATACCAATGTGTTTTTACCACTTGAGCCACAGGGCCACTTCTGGCTTTTTCTACTTATGTGGTGCTGAGGAATCAAACCCAGGGCTTCATACATTCAATGCAAGCACTCTACCAGTGAGCCACCTTCCCAGCCCCCCAATGTGTTTTAAAAATAAACTTATCCTGGACTAGAGACGTGGCTCACATGGCAGAGCACTTACCTGTCATTCTGAGTTCAAGCCACAATATCAACAAAAAGAAATATAGATAAGCAAATAAAAGTCTTTTTCAAAGATCTTACATACCTTATAGCATTATGTAGATTATTTTCATTATATTATAACTAGGAAAACAGCATTCAAGTGCACAGTAATGGAAATCTTCCCTCTAAAATATACAACATAATGGTAGCATCTTTCTGTATGTCTGTGTATATGAAAAATTAAAGATACTATTACTAAAATATAGTTAAAATATAGAGATGCTCATCAATTACAGCAGGTTGCAATTGGCAGAAATGGTGAACATATTATGTATATACAATATGTTAATGTATATTGTATATTCATCAGGGAAGGCAGCGTAATGCTAATTCAGTGCATTAAAGAGTCAGGTATGCTTCTACTCACAACTTATCAATCATTACACAGCACATGCAAAGAAAAGAAAATATGTTACATCATTATAGGTCTTGTGCCTGAACAAACTTATTCTCAAATTACTTAATAACTCTGGTGAATTGATTATAGACTTGGTCCAGAAATGTCTGGCCTTTGTTTAATAATAATAATAATGTCATTGAATAATTATTAGTTGTCTTTAGAGAGACTTGAACAGTTAAAATTCTACCTCTTCACATCAGTCTAGAGTCATCCACCAAACTTTAGGAAAAGGCTAAACCCTTGACAAAACTGATAGCAAGCCAGGCATGGTGACAAAGCCTATAATCCCAGCTACTCAGGAAGAAGAGGCAAGAGGGCCTCACCCCAGCTACATCACTGATTAACAATTCTCCCCCTAAAGACTCGTGCATCTAGACCTTTAGTCACTGGGTCTAGCACCCACAGACTTCCACAGACTAGCCAAAGCCTTTTCTCCATGTCCTTCTGCTCCAGCACCACTGGTCAAACACCAGGTGTTTGAGGGAACACTCCCATTTACAACCTTTTCCTGCAACACCATCGTCCACATAATACTTGTATGTCCTCATCCCAGCCTCTGGGGGGGTCTCCTCTCACCTCTGCGTACTGCCATGATGCCCTCCAGAAGCTCCACCTCATTGCAAGCAAGCTCCTACTCACCTTTGAGCCTCTTCCTGGGGCCTCCCTTTTTCCCTGAGAGCTCCCTTTCCCCAGCTGCTATCTGAAGTGAGACTCCCCGTGGCTGCCTCCCAGAAATTACCCTCCTGCTCGGCTCACTGGTGAAAGAAAACCCAGACCATCCCCACCTTCCTAGGGTCACCAGCTCCTGGCCTCGCCCTACTTCCTCCAAGACTTTGGCTATCAGGCTGGTGGCCTCCAACATCCTGTCTTCCTCTTGCTTATTCAATATTCCGCACACCATCTTCTCTACCTGCTGGAGTGTCAGAAGAACTGTGAGCATTCCAAACTTCTCACCTCCAAAGCGACCAATGCCACACCCGTTCTGCCCCAACATGTCTGTCAGCACTCAGACCTTCTCTCCACTCTTCTCCCAGCCCATGTCTCTCCTGCCTTCCCTTCCCTGTCCATCCATTCTACTACCATTCAGCCATAACCTTGCCAATTCCCTAAACTCTGTGGTCTCTGGACTCCTACCACATGTACTTAGAAAAAACCAGCCCTGCAGACTCCCCACTCTGCTTTTTCTATGTGTGCAAAGGATGCTTGGGAAGACCAAGCGACAGAGTACCGTCACTTGCAGCTGATGATGGGCAATCTGCAGAGGGCCTTCCTGTGTGCCAGCACATGAAGCTGACTTTCAGAGCTTCCTTCATCTGCAGATCTCCCAACAACCCTCCGCTCTACTCAGCACCCTGCCTGCCCCTCAGTGATGGGAAATGAGCTTGCTTCATGTTTTTCCACAGAGAAAATGAAAGCCACCCCTTAGCTGTCAGCCTGTCACCTGCAAAGAACTTGTTGGTCAGTCTCCATGCGTCCAAATGTTCTCCACATTGAACTCCACACTGATCTGTCCCTTTTTCCTTATGCCTCTCCATGCCTAGCCCTCCCCAGGGTCTCTAATTATCCTCAGGATGAAATTGAGAGCCCTCAGCTCCACCACAAAGGCCTACTGGCTCAGATCCCAGCCCCATCCACACCCATCTCTCCCTGCTTCACCAGTCTCTGTGAATGCTGCTACCAGAGCCTTTCTGTGGTCTCCAGCCTTCCTGATTCCCTCAGCACACAGAGCCCTGTGCTTGCCCTTCCCTCTGCCTGAATCACTTTCCTCTTTCTTAACATTCTTTTTTTTTTTTTCAGGAAAAAAAAAGACCCTATTGCTAACTTTTTTTTAAATTTTCTACTGGATACTGTTTTTCATTTAGGTCTGGTGTTTTCTTCCTGGGTGTAATGGTATACAGAGGGGCTGCAGTTACATAAGTCAGGTATTGAATACATTTTTTTTGAAGTGTCACCCCCTTCCTCATTTTCTCCCATTTTCCCCCCCAAGGCCCCCTGCCAAGTTGTATAGTTCATTTTCAACATAGTGTCTAGTGAGTATCACTGGCTGAGTTAGTTCACCCTTTGTCTCACCATTTCTGTGCTCCCCCTTCTTCCCCCCCCCAAATCAGATAAACATATGTACAAGACAAAAGGTACAGAAATCAAAAACAGAGACAAAGGGGGGAGGGGAACACACAAAAAGTAAACTGAAAAGCTTGTTTCCATTTCTTGGAGTTCATTTCGATAAGCATCATTTTTATATGGTCATTAGCACATAGCCCTTGTGATCCTCTCCTAAGAATATCCTCCTTTGGTCTCACTGTGTGAATGTTTACAGTGCTGTGTAATTGATCATTTCCAAGTGTAATTTTTTTTTGTCAGTCGTGGGACTTGAGCTCTGGGCCTGGGCGCTGTCCCTCATCTCTTCAGCTCAAGGCGAGTACTCTACCACTTGAGCCACAGCACCATATCCAGTTTTCTGGTGGTTTATTGGAGATAAACATGATTTTTTTGTTTCTTTAGTATGTTCTTCCCCCATGGTATATTCCCTGTTTTCACTGTATTTGATTCTGGTGCCCTGCATCTTGTATATACGTTTTTCTAATTTGAGGCGGGGAAGGAAAATAACAAAATGCTGAAATAAGGATACAGGATGACACATTGTAACAATGAGATGTACAAGACACTATGTTGAAAAATAACTTTTCAAGTCCATGGGGGGACTGGGGGAGTGGAGGGAGAAGTTGGGGAGTTGGGGAGGGAAGGGATGGTAGGGGAAAAACAAAGGAGGATGTAACAATGCTCAATAGGAAATGTACTTATTACTGTACTGTTGTAAGTGTAACCCCTCTGTACAGTATTTTTACAATAAAAACATATATATATATGTGTGTGTGTGTGTATATATATATATATATATAAAATGAGCTCCAAAAAAAAAAGTCTCATGGATTTTCTTGCCCAGGCTGGCTTTGAACCGCAATCCTCAGATCTCAGTCTCCTGAGTAGCTAGGATTACAGGTATAAGCCACCATGCCAGGCTCCAAATGTAATTTTTTGCCTTTTACTATCCATTGGGTTTACTTGTAGATTTATAGGCACATTCTAATTATTATAATTGAGGGAAACCATGCAACCTATGTTTCTTTGGCCTCAACCCATTACTTTCCTTTGAAGTATATAGCTTACATTTAACACTAAGAATTGTTGGGTGATTGTTTAATTGAACACCTGCCATTGACTTACTCATTCCTTCAAATCAGATTTGCTATCTACTCTGGGCACTGAGATACAGTGTTGAAATCAGGGGAAAAAATCTCCTTTGCATAAAGCATATGGTCAAGTGAAAGGAGACAGAATAAACACCTTATTTAAGAAAAGGTGGGAAGTGGCGCTGTGGCTCAAGCGGTAGAGCACTTGCCTTGAGCTGAAGAGCGCAGGGGCAGTGCCCAAGCCCAGAGTTCAAGCCCCACAACCAACAAAAAAGAAAAAAGAAAAGAAAAGGCATTATACTTTGCCGGTTAGCATTAGGGGATAAACCACCGGAGAACAAGAAGAAGGGGGGCAGAGTGTGAATGTGAGTGGGGTTTGGCTATTGGGTGAGAAATAGAGTATAAGAGGGATAATGACCTCAGGTAACTGTGACACACAAGCCATATCATGAAGGAAGTGAGGAGTCTAAAAACACTCCAGGCAGATGATTACCATCTCAAGGCCTGAAGGCAGCCAGCTGTCTGGGAAGTTCATAGAGAAGTAGTCAGCAGCTGGCTGAGCTAGGCAAAGTGAATGGGGGGTGGAGGGGAGGAGCTACCACAGAGTGGAGAAAGAAGTAAGAGGGCAGGCTCTTAAGAGCCTGCAGACAGGACCAGCTCCAGGCCATGTATGACCTAGGGAGTTTCACAGGACCTCACACGCACAAGAACCAAGTTAATGCTCTGCTTCAACTGAACTATGTGCCTTTAAGTTTTCCTGATACATATTCCCAACATCTCTAAGGTTATAAGTATTCAATTGGGGTGGGGGGGGGGGCACGGGCGTACCAGTCCTGGGGCTTAAACTAAAGACTGTCCCTGTGCATTTTTGCTCAAGGCTAGTGCTCTACCACTTGAGCCACAGTTCACTTCTGGCTTTTTGGCAGTTTAATTGAAGAAAAGAGTCTCACAGAAGACTTTCCTGCCTGAGCTAGCTTTGAACCATGACCCTTAAATCTCATGTTCCTGACTACCCAGGATTATAGGCATGAACCAAGCATGCAGCTTCAATGTTTTTTTTTCTAATAAAGTGAGTCTAAGAGATATTAAGTAATTTAATTACAATTCCTCAATTCCTCAAACCCAGATTCTGACCCAAATTTTATGAGCAGATTCCCAAAAGGAGCTTTAGGTAGCAGTGGTTCATAGCCCTGCTTTCCACAGGAACTGTTGAATTAGGACCATAGCTCAGAGACTGAACTTCTTCATTTCAATATGCAAGAAATGAGTAACAGCTAGATTTTATGGCACCTGGTAACCACTGCCCTGCCTTCTGAAACAGAATTTGTGGAAGAACCTTCTAGATTCTCTTTTAAAAGCATTCTAGATTCTGAATACACCTCCCTTTATATCTCCATTTACCCTTACAGATATATGGAGATGTGGAAGAGGGGTGGAATGCACAAAGCACAGATAAGTGCCAAGGAAATTAGGATTGTGCAAAGCCAGAAGGCTCTGTCCAACTTAAAATGTGTTGAAAAGGCATACATTCGTTCTGAGCCAATGTAAGCATTTGCTGCCTCTGTGTAGACTGGGTGGGTGCAGGGCAGGCAGGCAGGCAGGAAGGAAGGAAAGAATGGAAAATGATTAAACACAAACTGAAAAAAAGTAGAAGTAGAGAACTTGATGGGAAAGATAAAATGTAGTGAACGCAGAATAAGCAAGACAGGAAACAAATAACAGGCAAAAACGTTACAGTGCAGTTCGGGCTAGCATCAGAAATGCAAGCAATTGTTCTAATGTTCTATGGTAGTTTGTCTTCTGATTGCATCATTTTTGTAGTTTATTTTCATTATTGTTGCCGCTATTGGGGTGTGTGTGTGTGTGTGTGTGTGTGTGTGTGTGTGTGTGTGTGTGTGTGTGTAATGGTGGGTGTGATATTTGTGTGTAAAAGGTAGAATTTTCTCTGAATGTCAAGGCAATTTCAGCTCCTGGAGCTGAATAAATAGCAAGCAAAATACAGTCTGTATTATTCATAGCTAAAGAAAAAAATTAAAATCCCCTCTGGGGAATTTGCATAGCAGCCAGACTCGAGGGCTGCAGTGGGTGGTTCGGCTGCAAGGAGTGCTATTCCTGGGTGTCTGAGCTGAGCCAGAGGACAGGAATGGCTGGCTGCAGATACAGGACCTTCTACTCATTTCTTCTAGTGGGGTTCACCTGTCCAGTCAAATGTCTCAACGTTCCTGTGTCTAAGGCTCTCATCATTAGAGAGTCATCCCTTTTTACTGGCTATTTCTGCCAGTGAAAATCCTGAAATAGAATCCTTTTTTTTCTTTTTCTTTTTTTTTTTTGGTGGAGGGGAGGCTAGGAAAGTACTTTATTCTTCTAAATTAAATTTTTCCTTCCACTACTCTGTTAACAAAAGTATGTTACAATGTGAACATGTTTTTACTCAGGGTATTTTTTTTCTTTTTCAGTAGGAGTGCAATATGGTTGGTTATCTGGTATGACTCTTAAATACTATTCTATATTAAGGATTTATCATTTGGTTATAAACCAGGAGTTTTGGTGCCCATTCAAACCTATTTTCTTCTTGAATGAATTCATAGCTAGAAAAGCCAAAAAGACAGGGAGGTTGCCAATAAGCCTTTCTGTCTAGTGTTTTGAAACCAGTCTTCTAGATTTTTTTAAGCTACCAGAATATTTATGTAATTTCAGGTAATCAATTATGCTTTATGCTTTAATAAAAGTTTCTATCCTGTACATTAACATTCTAGCCTGCACATTAACAATACCTTGCTCACATCTGAAATTCCACTTGAGGATTAGTGAAGTTTATTCAAACTGAATCTAACATGAGAATTATTATTAAGAATCTTTTAATTTCTTAAATCATGAGAAATGTAAGGGGAAAAATTAGGGAAAAGGCAAATAGCAGTCTATGATTATGAATCTCTGCCTAGTGATCTATTGTTTTCTCACTTGACATTTTAAACATATGTCACAAGAGAAAAAATAATAAACAAATGCAAAAAGCTAATGAACTGATACAGTAACTGATACTAAAAGTTTCCTGGGACCAAAAAAACAAGCAAGAAAAGACAAAACTATCTTCAAAGAATACAAAATAATAAACATGATGTTTGCCCCATAAGAAAATATGAAATAGTATGACAAAGACTTTTAACTGATGTTTCTATTTGTGTGTCTACAACTCTAATGCATCTTTCTTGGAAAACCATAGTTCTTTTGCAAAAAGGTATTCTAGAACTTTCCTCCACTATATATGTAGATGGAAATATATGGTTTTAAAATAAAAATGTCATTTAATAAAACAGAGGTTGAGGAAAAACTTGGGAGATATATACAAAATTTTGACGTTTTATGTGCTAGTGAAAATTTTGCCCTTAAAAAGTCAGAAAACATGGTCTGGGAATATGGCTTATGCCTAGCAGGACCTTATTTCAAGGCCTAAGACTGGCACACAGAAAAAAAGTCAGAAAACCAAGAGGGGCCCTGGCTCCAAGTGGTAGAGCAATATCCTTGAGCCCAAGAGCTCAGGGTCTGCTCCTAGGCCCTGAGTTCAAGGCTCACCACTGACAAAAAAAAGAAATTGTCTGAATAATACTAGCCAATACAGTTCAGTACATAATTAATGTAATATAAATACATTAATATATAAATATGCATGAAAGTCAGAAATCATATAGATAAGCATGAGCTTGTTTAAAGAACTTGTTTATAAGGACATATGTATATGTTTATAAAAATGTAGTCTTCCTTTTGTGTGTGTGTGTGTGTGTGTGCGCACGCATGCACACATCTGTGTGTGTATGTGTGTACGTGAATATGTGTGTGCCAGTCCTGGGGCTTGAATTCAGGGCCTGAGCACTGCTTCTGAGCTGCTTCTGCTGCTCCTGCTGGTAACTACCATTCAACTACTTGAGCCACAGCACTTCCAGCTTTTCTTGGTAGTGTCTTGGAAATAAGTCTCCCAGACTTTCCTACCTGGGATAACTTGAAACCTAGATCGTCAGATTTCAGACGTGATTACAAATGTGAGCCACTGGTGCCTGGCTTGCGTTTTTTGCTTTTCCATTAACAGATATCTTAAAAAAGAAATTGGACCAATGGATAGAAAGAAGATACTTCAAGAGCAGCCAGTGATGTCCTGATCCATGTCTCAAGACTCCAGTCAATTGACAAGCAAAAAAATGTTGGAGTCATGGTTCAAGTGGTAGAGCACCAGCAGAGCAAGCTAAGTGAGCCTGAGGCCTTGCGTTCAAGCTTTAGTACCAACAAAAATAAATACCTAAATATTGCAATTTAAACATCTCGGTAATCATCTTTTATATACCTTTTAATCACACAAACACCTAAGAGTTTAAAAGAAAAAAGAAAAATATGTACCTTTACTCAACAACAATATGTACCAATAAACTAAGAAAAAAATGTCATTATTTCATTCATCCCTAACCTGTGATTTCAATTCAGTATTTCTATTGAGGAAACTGATTTGATTGTTCTAATGCGTCAAAAATCCCAGTGAATGTTTTTAATATCAGGGAAGGATGGTGAAACGAATGTATCACTTTGCTAATAGTTCTCCATACTTCTCCTGCACTGTGCTTTCAACCATAATGAATTCAAGTTTAGTTCACTGTAGAATGCAAGGACCAAAGGTGATTGTGGCCATGACGCAAACCCAGCAGGTATAACACTTGTGAATACTGATCCTCACCATTGCTTGCACCATGGCTCCCACTGGCAAATACCTGGAGGGGTACTCATTAGACTACTCAGAGAACACATCTAGAAGCTGGCTAGCCTTTCTTCTTTGGTTCAACTACATGTAATGTAACACATAAGATGGAAACCAAGAATATTTGCATTCCACACTATAGCTAATGTCCCTTAAAGAAGTAATTCCATTGCATTGTGCTTTGCAAATTATATAGGAAATTTCCTGAATTAGCTCTCTAAAATGCAAAATTGCTATTTATGACTCCAGGCATATTATCTCCCAGTGCACCCTCTCCCATTAGCTATCATTTCTGACTCACACATGAGACATCTTCATAGTGGCTAAGGTTCTTTTTAGAAAGTGACATATTTGTGATTTGATACGGAGATTCCAACATCAAGTGAAAATACCCAACTTACTATAAAGAGATCCAAAAGATGACTGTTCCTTTTCTTACATTCAGAAATAGATAAACATCCCAGGTCTGTCTAGAAAAGTCAAAATCCTCCATTGACAACTGAGCACATGTATGGCTTTTAATCTTACCCGGGAGGTCGATTCATGGCAGCATCCACCCACAGTATTCATTGCTATCTAGCATTTCCATTAACCACTAGTGTTTCAAAAGTAACAGAAATCATGTCCCCAGGATCACAAAGATTAAGCCTTGTTGTAGGTGTGGAGAGACTGGAGAGATTGGTAGAAGCCAGAAGTCTGGTGGGCACCAGAATTCACCAGACTTCCGGCCTTTCCCTAGGCTCTGTCTCATGAATACAATAAATAAATAAATAAATAAATAAGGAAAGGGGATGTTTATCTGTTTATCAGTGGCTTCACTATATACATATGTTTCTAAGAAAACTTCAGTTCATTTCTTGAAGATTCAATTAATTGCCTTGTGTTGTTTTACTCAAAGTCTTTGCTCTTTTTCGGTAAATTAGTCACACTCATCCTTCCAGAGAGAGTGAGCTTTCCAGATTAGCCCCTTTATGTCTAAAACAATCACTGGTATATTACTTTGAAAAAAATAATGTTCACCAAGTTTGAAAACCTGCCTTTATACTTCCATCTAAGTATATTCACAGCTTGGGTGCCAGGGCTCACAGGAAACTACTCAGGAAGCTGAGACCTGAGAACGACAATCTGAAGTCAGCTTGGGCAGAAAATTCTGTAGACTGTCACCTCCAATGAACCAGAAAAAAAAAGTGGAGGTGTGGCTCAAATGGTAGAACACTAGCCTTAAATAAAAAAGATAAAGGGTCATAAAGGGCCGTGCCAGGCCTAAGTTCAAGCCCATGTACTGGGACAAATACATACATACATACATATATATATGTATATATATATATGTATATGTACACACACACACACACACACACACACACACACACACACACACTCGTTCCCAATCAGTGTTTCGGTGTTCTCTCCTCTTCTGTCTGGAAGGCAGGGAGGAAAAGGCAAAAGAAAGCCAACAGTATTTATTACTTCTTTTTAATTGTTTAACTTTATTACTGTTGCACCATTTATACAATTACATATAATTTCAATGCATCCATTGTACATTTTTTTGTTTTTTTAATTTTTATTTTTCCATTTCCAATGCGTGGTGTGCTGTTGTCGGTGACACAGAATGGAAGAGGAACTGCAACTGCAACGAACGCAGACTTTTTTTTTAATTTTATTTTTTTTCATTTCCACTGACCAATAAACAGAACTACAGGTGCACCCAACCACAGACATGCATTAACTCGTCATGAGAAATCTAGGTAGGCTAAGTACGATGAGAGAATGTTTGTTACTCCCAAAAATATCTGGAAGAGGAAGAATGGAGGGTCGGCGTTGAGTTACACGTGGACAAGCTAGGTGGCCTCCACCTGGAAAAATGGGCATTCATCCCCCAACATTAAAAAAATATCAAAGTAAGAAAGGCTGGAAATTAAAAAAGAAGAAGAGAAGAAGAAGAAGAAGAAGAAGAGCAGAACAGAACGGAAAGCACGGAAAATACTGCTCTCATAAAGATCTGATTGCCTTGGCATGGGCCCCGCGGGCGGAGGTGAGCGCCGCCGGCTCCCCCCGCCCTCCGGGCCCGGAGGCGGCGGCGCGGGGAGGGGGGCGAGCGGTGGAGCGGGCGGGCGAGCGGGCCTCAGCAGTTCGGGTACGATCGCGGCGCGGTACTCGGAGACACTGACCTTTCGAATCCGGGACTGATTAGTAACGCTGACGGAAGGTATATTAGATATTTTCCCCACAAAAATACTATTTGGATTCTCCCCCCCCTCCCTCCCTCCCGAGGTGGAACGCAGCCTCTGTTTCGCTCGTTGGTTTCTCCCCCGTGGGGCCGTACACATCCTTAACTTCCGATCGGTAACGAGTGAGTGTCAGGGTGGAAGGGGAGGGGGAGGGGAGGGGGAGGGGCCGGGGGAGGGAGGGGCGGGCGGGCGGGCCGGGGAGGGGCGGGGGGCGGACCCCAGGCTGTCCCGGTCACTCCTTCACCGCCACGCTTTGCTCGGCGCTGGCGGCGGGCGCGTCGGCGGCCTTGGGCTCCTCGGGCGCGGGGGGCGCGGGCGCCGGCGCCTTGGCTGTGGAACTGGGCGCTTCGGTGGCTGCGGGGGGCTCCTTGGGGGCGGGGGCGGCGTCGGCGCCGCTGGGTTTAGAGTCTGACGCGGGGGCCCCGTCGCTTTTCGTTTCCTGGGCTGCCGGCGCGGCCGCCGGAGCCTCAGTCTTTTTGGGTTCCCCTTCCTCCTTGGCGGCGCCCTCCCCGGGCGCGGGCGCCGGGCTCTCCGCGCCCGCCTCGCCGCCGCCGCCGCCGCCGGCCTTGGGGGCCTCGCCGCCCGCAGCGGGACCGGGAGCGGCCCCGGGAGCGGAGCCGGAGCCCGCCGCCTCGGGCTCGGGCGCCGCGGCCGGCTCGGGCGGCGCCTCCGCCGCGCCCTCCGTCTTCTCGGGCTCCGCCTTGGGCGCCTCCTCCTGGGCCTTGGCCGCCGCGTCGCCCTCGGGCTCGGGCGCCTTGGCCTCGGCGTCCGCCGCGCCCTGGGCCGCCTTCTCCTCGGCCGCCGGCTCCTTGGCCTCCGCGGGTTCGGAGGCCGCCTGGGGCTCGCTCTCCTTCGGGGTCCCCTCCTCCTCGGTGCCCGCGCCCTCAGCCTTCTTGTCCTTGTCCTTGGCTTTCTCGTCGTTCACATTGTAGCCCTTCTTCTTCTTGCTCAGCTTGCCTCCCATCTTGGAGTTCTGTAACCAAACACAAGCCCGACAGGGCGAGGGTTAGGCGGGTGCGGGCGAGCGCGGGGCGCGGGGCCCGGGAGCCCCGAGAAATGCACCCCCCCATCCCCAGGAAGTGGGGCCCCCCGCCATCCCCCCCCCCCGGGGCCCTCGGGCCGGGTGTGTGCTGTGGACTGCAATGGAAATGGCATTTCGCCATTGTCAGGAAATTGGGGTGGTGAGGGGAGGAAGGGGGACGGGGGGGGGGGGTGGGCAGGGCTGAGGCAGAGGTGGACCGGTCAAAACGAACCCCCCCCCCACATACGACCGAGATGCTCATCAAAAGGTGCAAATCTAATCAAAGGAAGGGCAGCCGGGCGCCGGCTGCTCCTGTTTGCTCAGGAGGCTGAGATCTGAAGATGGAGGTCGACAGCACCAGCCTAGACCACAAATCGGATCTCCCATGAGCCAGCAAAAAAAGCGGTGTCTGGCTCAAGTGGTAGAGAGCCAGCCGTGAGAAAAAAGCTCAGAGAGAGACACAGCACGCGCGCGCGGGGAGGCCCGGAAAGGATGCTTGCCTCCTCCCTCAGGTCAGACTCCCCAGAGAAGGATGGAATGGTGGAATGGCACGGGCAATGATCTAGGTCTTTCGCTGAGCTAGATTAAAACTTTGGTCATTCACAGGCACTTCCACGAGACACTAATTAGCCCAAATCATGCATTTCTAGAACATGATCTCAAGTGGTCAACTTCACTTGCCTTGTACTTACACAGAACCACCTGTGGAAATTCTGCTTTCTCATCTGCATTGACTTGCCTACTGTGTGACCTGCATTCAATGTTGCTTTTCGGAGTATATTTGGCTTAAAAACATCATTGTGTAATAATCTGACACTGTGGTTGGAGTGGAATTACAATACTCTATGTAGGCTTAATGGTCATCAACAGGTTTTCGTTTGTTTTGTTTATCCACTCCAAATATAGGCCTCGAACTGTCTTGGGGCTATGACTTTCATTCTGGCAGAAATAAAGCTACTGATTGTATTTGAATCCTGATTTGTTTTTCCTCCCTTGATACGGAAGTGTTAAATCAGACAAGTTTATAAATAAATTGCTAACTGTATGCAGATCCATTTAAAGTGACTCTTAATGGTATTGTGCATCCGTGCGAACCCACTGAGACGGTGTCCATTTGAAAAAAGAAAAAAAATACTTCCATTACTCTAGCTTGATGAATCCACAAAGATGGCACTCCACTGTCTCTACTCCACAAGCAAGAACAGCCTCAAAGGCAGAGTCTCCATGAAGGCTCGAAAGTCCATGAGACCACCTAGATCTGGTCCAGGTCCACCAACTCCACAAAACTCTAAAGCTCTCCTCAACGAGGGGTGGCACTGGTCAAGATTCATTGTACACACACACTGCAACCCCAGTGTGTAACTATTTGCAGATGATTTTGTAAAGCCATTCATTCAGAACAAGAACGTGCTGTTTATTCCTTACACACCTTGGGGTATGATTCCATGTTGCGAAATAGCCCTTGCTTATCTAAATTTAAAAGCTAGGTGTCAGGAGGGCAGTACTACTTACTCTGCTTTCATAATTTGCCCCTGCACTTCACCCTAACCTTCTCTCTGGACAGACTTTAATAATTGGGGAAGGAGGAAAAGCAAACTGAAAGATCACTAAGACACTGTCCCCAGGTCCTTATTGTGTTATCCAAGGGAGAGTGTCTCTTACGTCTTTCATTGGAGAGAGAGAAGAATGGGGGCAAAAGAGTGTGATATATGGTCAATATCTACTTTAGACAATGGGTTCTAATTAAATTTTTGTAGGACCAAAAATAAATGGCAAAACGCCATTAAATACACTTTCATCATGTAGCAATAAGCTCAAATATAAAGAAAAATAAACTCTGATACTCTGCCATCCTAGCTACTTGGATCTTGGTTGGAGTACAGCTCAAGCAAACATCAAGACCCTAGTTCACCCAGTAAAATGCTGGGCATGGTAGTTCGTGCCTGTTATACCAGCTAAGCAGTAAGTATAAATAGGAAGACTCAGTGATGGCCAGCAGGATATATATGCAAGACTTGATGTGAAACAGAACTGAAATAAAAAGGCTATAGTGGGCTCAAGTGGTAGAGCACCAGCTTAGAAAGCTCCAGGATCTGAGCTCAACCCCAAGTGCAAGGAAGGAAGGGAGGGAGGGAGGGATGGGAAAAAGAAAAGAAAGAGATACAAAGAAAAGAAAAGAAACTTGACCAGTATTTTAACTGTGCAGTACTTTCGTTAAACTCCTAATTAAATGGTATGCATGTGTGGTTTGTATCAAATATAGTTTTCAGCTCTGCTATTTCATTATACATTTTAGTATGTTAGGTTGAATTAAGAAATAAGAAACGTGATAGATCTGCCTTTAAAATCTTCCAATTCTATAAAAGAAACCCATATGCCAATCTAGAAATTTCAGGCTGCACAGCAAAGTGTAGTGTGCGCTGTGTTTCTGACACCACAGCATGGAATTCTATACAGCAATCCCCTGAAGTTCAAAGTCCTGTTGGTTTACAAACCTAAAAATCTAGGTTACTAAAATTGGTTTTCTGAAACCCAGTTAAGGCCACATTTGAGTCTTTGTTTAAGCTCAGCAATGATTCTTTTCTGGATAGGAAGTTGGTCTACATAATCAAATTGTAAGTTTAAAAAAGTGTCATCATCCTGTTTGTTTTTCTAAGTAAGCACCTCCTGTGTTTAGCTAATTTACCTGTGTGAGCTACTGTGAAAGTACCAGGGAAAGACTTACAGAATACTCTAGAACCCTGGCAGGCAGAGGTGTCCCGATTAGTTACCAAGATGCAGAGTGAAGACCTGCCGTACTCCCAAGGGCAAATTAAAATTACAAATTGAAGCCTAATGTTTGCTAGGTGCCAGGTCCAATCCCGATCCTAAAAATATTACAAAAATTATTTCATCTTCTCAACAGCACCTTGTCAGGATATAGCACTAACATCGCCTCTTAGCCATGATGAAATGCTGACTGATGGAGCTCATGCACTGTAAAATAAGCAAAAGAATCAAGTCCAACAAATATGTTAGGGCCTAACAACACCATCTAGGAGGTCAAAGGGGACCCCATTAAGAAGCTGCCAATCGGGCAGCGCTCTCAGTCCAGAATGTGACCTCAGAACTCAAGTTATCCAGAAGACACGGGAGGAATTTGGTACTTCAAGCTCTCTCGCTCCTCTCACCCCCCCCCCCATGTGCCTCTCAACTTTTCATGTTCTCATTTACCAAAAGAGCTTTCAATGAAGCCCTTCAGAAGTAAGAGTGAAAAGGAGATACAGAGTTTAACAGTTTTCTCTCCTTTCTATTGCTTCTATTTAAAACAAATCATTTGCTGTAGAACATTTGAGTTTTTAAGGTTCCATGGGCAAGTGAACAAGTAGTCCATCCTAGATGTCTCTTAAACCAAGACCAAAATGACACAGAAGGGCTGGGCATTTGATGGCGTTTAAGATGGCCACTCGCGGGAATGTACATGGTCAGACACGCCGAACGCACTGTTCCAGGGCTGTGTTCCCATGAGAACACACAATGCAGTCGCTCTCACTTGTGGCATTTCAAAGGAAAGCGAATGCAAGAGTTGTCTTTGAAAGGTACAAGGAAATTCTTCATCCCCAGAGCCACAGCTATTGTAACTCACAGGTTGGAACTTACATAGAAAATAACTAACGAAGACCAGCAGAGAAAGGAATGTCAGTAAGGATGGACAGTAATTATTTCAAGGAGACTTCTGACCTGTGGTCATGGTTGACTCATAAGACGTGATCATGAAGCCAGGAGCCAGTGGCTCATACCTATAATCCTACCTGCTTAGGAGGCGGAGATCTGAGGATACCAGCTCAAAACCTGGCAGGAAAGACTCTTATCTTCAATTAACCACCAGAAAACCGGAAGTGGTGCTATGACTCAAAGTGGTAGAGTGCTAGCCTTGAGTGCAAAAGCTCAGGGACAGAACCCAGGGGCCCTGAGAAAGCCCATGACTAACAACAACAACAACAAAACGTACTCATGAGTGACCCCTTCCTGAGCATACCAACTGTTTGAATCCGTCTTTTTGCTGCCTATTTTCTGTGAAAGAACAAAGATCGATTTCACGGTTATTTCATGTGAGGCATCAGTACGTTTGGCATTTCACAGACCTGCAGTGAGTGCTGGTCCCTTCTGCCAACATTGCCTGTGACCATTCCCAGACAGCCCCACGCTTCCCACTCACAGGCCATCAGAACACGCATTCAAGAGCCAGCCATCAGAAGCACTGTAGCCAAGAGTGTTGTTCTTTTAAAGAAACACCTTAAAATATTGTCAAAAAGCTGTTTGGTATGTGTGTCCCAAGCAAATTACTGCTGTCTCAGAGCATGTGTCAAGGAAGTTTCTAGATTATTTGCTGTCACCCTACTGCTAGTATTAATGTCAGTCATCTGAATAGGTTAGGCACGTGAGATTTTCATGAGATAATTAGTGTTTTTAAACATACAAGCAGCCTGTTAGACTAAGAATCCCGTTTCTAGACAGAGGCAAACTCCAGGTGAGTCCTCAAACCCATTCCTGCCCTTCGGCTCTGACCTTGGTGAGACCATGAGGAGCCTCCTTTTCCTCCACTGTGTCCTCAACATGTCTTCATCCTTCAGTTCCAGGGAAACAGAAAGCCTACTTTATAAAGCTTCCAGCATGGAAAAACACACTAAAACTCATTAACTGCTTCCAATTTTCCCTATGGAAGGCTAAACAATTTCATCTGTACCTTATCTCAGCTAATGTAAGATGGTGATATGGTCCCATGCCTTTTTTTTCTATACAAAATTATTTTTCATTTTGAAAATATCAAACACTTTAATATTTGATGTGTGTGTTTTCCTTTTTCTTTTCTTTCTTTCTTTTTTTTTTTTGGTGGGGCCTGAACTCTGGGCCTGGTCGCTGTCCCTCAGCTCTTCAGCTCAAGGCTAGCATTCTACCACTTGAGCCACAGCACCTCTTCTGGCTTTTTCTGCTTATGTGGTGCTGAGGAATCGAACCCAGGGCCTCATGCATGCAAGGCAAGTGCTCTACCACTGGGCCAACTTCCCAGCCCCAAACACGTTATTATTTGAAAGTACATGTTTATAGTCTAATTCTTATCATTCTCTTTATAAAACTCAACCTCTTATCTATTTAATTAATCCCACTTGGTTATAAACCATTTTCTAGGAGAAATATATGGAAGTTCTGCATTTTGGTGAATGCAGGAAGGGGTGTGGAAACAAGAGGGAGGCTTGGAGGCCTGGAGGGGATCAGTGGCTGATACTGACCACCCCAGCCCAGGTCTTGTTGCCTGTAGCAGGCAGGAGGTTCAGCCCCATCTAATACCCCCACCCCGACCCCTGCCCCGTGTCCCCCTCCCCGAGACCAGCTTCATAGGAGAGCCAGCTGCATGGATGGTACCCTCAGTGCTGGCAGACTCTCCCTTACACACCTTCCTTGTCCTAAGAAACAAGTGGAAATTGAGGAACTTTTGTAGAACTTCGAAAAGCACATTTCCTTCACTGCTTCATGCCCAGGATGGTACATAAAATGGGCAACAGCATAGTTAGGTAGACCAGAAAAACGTCTTTTTCATCCTCCAAAACACCATAAAGCAGTAAATGCCAAAAGATTAGGTTTAAATTGATTTCCTCCCAAACACGTCTTAGAAAATTCTGTTAAATCTAGGAACTGACAGGTACATTTTTCTTATTAAAAAAAAAAACTTCTTTATAATCTGATGTTCAACTTCATAAAGGGAAAATGTGATCTTAAAAATGGCCACGCTGGGGGGCTGGGAAGGTGGCTCAGTGGTAGAGCGCTTGCCTTGCATGCCTAAGGCCCTGGGTTCAATTCCTTAGCACCACATAAACAAAAAAGAAAAAAGCCAGAAGTGGCGCAGTGGCTCAAGTGGTAGAGCGCTAGCCTTGAGCTGAAGAGCTGAGGGACAGCACTCAGGCCCAGAGTGCAGGCCCCATGACCGGACCAAAAAAAAAAAAAAAAATGGCCACTCAGGCAAATGTAAAATAATAAAATAAGATTGGTTCTTGCTACGGAGAACTTGAATATGGAATTTTTGTTAAACATTACATTTCTGTTATGTTAAATGTAAAGATTTATATTTGTATGGGTATTTATATATTGGTATCAATTTTATATTGCTGTGACACTCTGGGAAATTAAAGACAAGAAGTACTTTGAAATGTTATTTATCATCAAGATACTCTTGCCTTGCAACAGTCTATGTCTCAGTGATGGGCTAATTATTTGTTCCTTTTACTCCAGGAAGCTGGTGAGGGAACACGGAAGGTATTCTCAGCAAGTCAAATCATCTAAGTTGTGTTTATCTTGTTCACCCAACCCTCAGCACATACTAGGCCCCAATCACCTCTTTACAAGCTCAACTATCACAGAACTTCATAAAGCAACTATAATTACCACAAACTACAGCATGATTTGCCTGCTGACACAAATCAACTCATCCAGAGTATTCCTGATACACACAAGATGTTTTTCTTGCATTAAAGTAATCCATCTTATCAGTACAGCTAACTGAATTAAATTTTAGTCTTTCTGTTTGGGGAGGAAGAGCCAATAACAAAATGGTATTTGGAAAAAATAAAATATTTTAAGACGGATAAATTACAAGTGTGGCACTCAGTGTAAGTTCTGCTGAAAGTGGTAGCCAGACTCCACTGCCAGAGATCTGCTATGAATGTGAGCAAATAATTGTTGTTGTGGGTCTTGAATTTCCCTATCAAATAACATGGAAATCTTTAAAGTTCATTCTCTTTCTGGGAAAATAAAAAGAAAATATGAATACTTAAGTGGAATGCTAAACAAGTAATGTGGTCTCAATATCTGCTAATTATTATTACAAAAAGTTAGACCATCTTAAACTCTGAAGATTTAATTGACAACCATGTGAATTTCTTTGTACAAGACTTCAATATATGAGAAACCTGTTAAGAAACAGAAACAAAATACTAATCTAAAAGATTTAAAAATTAGTAATAGAAAATTAGTAACTCATTTTTTTAATGCTTGTGATTGCATTTAGGAAATGGTTTTGAGAATCATGTGTCAGATTAAAACTAATGAGTCAAGAGAGCCCTGCATACTGAATACATCCCCAATGAAGTCATAACTGTCAGAGAAACAAGATGTCATTAGCTTCCCTGGTGCAGACCTATTTGTCAGTGCTGTGGTTATTTATAAGGCACCATTATTTCCCCTTTCACACTCTTGGTGTGTCATCTAACAACTACCCATAGTCCTGCCTGGAATGATCTCAGCACTTCCTAAAACAATCATCATTCCCTTTGATCCCATCCGGGTTACAGAGCCTGTAGATATTTTTAAATTACTATTTCATATACAGTTAAGTCAGTAAAAGGCTAATCATATTTCTTGCAAATTAACCTGACTTTCAGTTTTCTGTTGTGTACAAATACTGAAAAAAAGTAGGTAAAAAAGAATTCTTAGGGGCTGGGAAGGTGGCTCGGTGGTAGAATGCTTGCCTTGCATGCATGGGTTTGATTCCACATAGGCAGAAAAAGCCGGAAGTGGCGCCGTGGCTCAAGTGGTAGAGCACTAGCCTTAAACTGAAGAGCTCAGAGACACAGCCCAGGCCTAGAACCAGAGTTCAGGCCCCATGATGGACAGAAAAAAAAAAAAAAAAAGAATTCTTAGACCCATACTTCTAGAAAAAAAAAAATAGAACAACACTCTTTTTAAAACGTAATGATGGTATCTTAAAATAGAAACAACATAAAACAATTACCAAACTAAGGAAGCTCCATTAAAACATATTTTTCTCATTCTGTGTCTTATGGGAGCCAGTTAAACCTTTTTCTAAAAAAATTCAGTTTTCAATAATCTAGAATGAACTAAGGAATCTATTTCCTGTATATAAAATCCCTAATAAAAATAAAGAAAGGGGCTGAGGGTATGGCTCAATGGTAGAGTTCCTGCCTAGCAAGCACAAGGCCCTGAGTTTAAACCCCAGGACTGTAAGTTAAATAATGAGTGATAAACTCATACAAATGTAGGAAATATTTTCCTACTATTGCTGTCTCTAGAGCCTCTTCCAGAATTATTGATACTGCACACAGTGTTTGTAAATCTCTCAGGAACACAAAGTAAAGGCAAGTGAAGGCCTTCTCTGTTTTCTAAGGCACGGTTGTACTGTGTCTTAGGACATGAATTCTGAGAGCTTTCCATGTGTGGACACATGGTGTCTGCCACCAACCTGCGCTTGCCGACTTGCTGGAGGCAAATAACTTCCTCTCTGTGATTAGAAGGCTAGATGTACTTCTTCCTCCATACATGCTCAAGTTCTCAAGTTTCTTCTCATACACTCCTTTGTCTCCACCAACTTAACTTTGGGGGCAACTTAACATTGCCCCTTGGTTTGTCTTCGAAAATAAGTACTTTGAATTTTATGTGATCAATTAAGAAAATAATGTTAAGAGCGTATAAGTCCCCAAAAGTGGCCAGATTTTGCTACAATTGTAGGTGCTTAGCTCTTGACTCCTTCCCTTTTTCTTCCCTCCACGGGTCTTTTGTTAAGCCAGGTTTAACACACCAACATTGAATTCAACAGTTCAGCACAGACTTTGGAAAGAACCATGTCCTTCTTTTGATTTGACTGAACCCATAAAGCTGGGAGTTTTAAATTTGTTCATCCGTGCCCACACCTTCTCATAGCTTCTCTCATAAGCTCAGGGCCTGAGGAGGTAGTTTCACCTAAAACATTCTTACAAACTGCTTTTTCTTCAAATAAAGGATAACTCGTTTCTATATTCACTTCAATGGAAAACCTACATCAAACAAAACGAGGACACATCATTATTTCTGCAGGGCTTACAGAAAGGCAGACTTTATATGATTTTTTTGCTTGGAATTTATAAGCGGGAGCGTTCCGGCTAGTTATACCTTGTAATGTCAACTGACTTGCTGTGTGAATATGCAGGCGACTTTAGGAACAGTATGCCACAGACTCATGATCCCACACTGAGAGGACAGCAGTGGGGAGATGAAGAGTGGGAAGGGAGGGTCTCTCACTCTGAATACTCTCTCCACTCTCCTTATATCAATTGGATCTTCTCTGCCCCACCTCAGTCTTCTGTCCGGAAACTGAAGTCTAGCACTTAGCTCCCCCTCCCCCTCCCGCCCTGCGGGCCACCTCAGAGGGGCACAGAGTGAAAGTAGCCATCAATAAAGATCTGAATCTTGGCTCCATTTGGAGGCAACGCTAAAGCAATGTGTTATGTATCAGGAAGTCTGTTAGGATGATCTCTTGCTTTCTCCAGCTCCACTCCAGTAGCCAAATTTGGCCAATGACAATCTCCATAGTACACAGAACCACTCATGTGACCGGGTCCTCAGGAGATCAGGAACACAGCGGAGAGCAAGGGAAGGGGTGGGAGGGTGGGTGAGAATGTTGAAACGGATGACATTGATCAAAATGCAGTTTTGTTTTAGATGAATAGCTAGAATGTATTTTAAATTTTATTTGTATAAACAATAAAATTTGTATAAATAAGAAAATACAAATTAAAATTCAAACAAAACAAATCATACAACTCAGTAACAAAAAATTATGATTTTAAAAATGGACAAAAGATTGGGCTAGGAATGTGGCTTAGTGATAGTACTTGCCTAGCATGCATGAAGCCCTGAGTTCAATTCCTCAGTAGTACAAAACAAACAACAGCAACAAAAAAACCAGAAGTGGTAATGTGGGGCAAGTGGTAGACTGCGAACCTTGAGCAAAAGAAGCTCAGGGACAGCGCCCAGGTCCTGAGTTCAAGCCCCAGGACTGGTTTAAAAAAATGGACAAAAGATTAAGGATACTTTTCTGCAAAAATATAAACAAATATTTGATTAACATATGAAAAAATGCTTAATATCAGAAGACATGAGAAAATGTCAAACCAAAACCACAGGGAAATGTCTACATTGTATACATTCATATGGACATATTTTTTTAAGACTCTCCCCCAAATGACAAGGGTTAAAAGGATGTGTAAAAATACAAACCTTTGTGAATTTCTGACAGGAATGTAAAATGGTCAAAAAATAGCTTGGAGCCAGGCCTGAGGGGTGGGGAGGGGAAAGAGGAGGGATGCATATGACTTTAACCCTAACTACTCAGGAGACTGAGATATGAGGATTACAGTTTGAAGCCAAGCAAGTCAGCCTTGGAAACTGCTCAAGATGCATTGCATTCATAGATTGTTTTGTTGATTGGCAACGCCTTTGTACAACTACTTGATTATAAAAATATTTTTTTTGAAGATTCACAGTCCCTGTGTCCTTTCCAGACATTACCAGCCCTGGCAGTGTGTGCACAAGCCTTTGGTTTAGGTTAAGAGGACTGCAGTGTTTTAAGACATAAGAAGGCATAGCCCTATATACAAACATAGTTTCTAACCAATGTTTGGGCCATCATGGAAGTTGTTCTGATAGTAATTTCTGTGCTGTTTCCCTTAAAACCACTAAACAGCTGCTTGGGATATAGGAGAGGGAGACAAAGAATAATATTTGATGGAAAGGGGTACTGAGTAGGAGAAACAAGAGTACCATCACCACCACCTTTAGGATTTCAGTCCTCTAGGGCAGGTCTCATAGCAATGTGCCAGCAGACTTCCTGGACAAGAAGTAGATCACCAAAATGGCTTAGGAGCCTTTGCGTGTGTTGGTGGCAAGCGACTAACTTAAATGACAGTGTTTCCAGCCAAGTTGAGATGCCTGGAATGTACCATTTGTGCTTGTTGAACTTTCATATCAGTAGGGTACTTGGCTGATTCTATTACTTACTTTGTGCTGCTCAAGTCTTTGGAGGCAGAATAGAAGCTCTGGTCTGAGCTCTTCAGAAAATGGACCCTTGCTTCATGACTTGGTTTCAGGCCACTAACTATCCCCATAACATGGTGGGAGTCACACACCTTATGGAGAATTCTGGAGACACACAATCATACATTCTCTATGATACTTCAAATTCCACTTCTTCTTGGAATACTGTACATCAATATTACTGCATCATCAAGCAACACAATTCTAGAACTGAATAAAAATCACTGGCATACACTGATTGGTATATAAAACAAGAAAATGAGATCCTATTTCTCCATAAGCTAGTGTATTCACTACTCCACAGGTTGTTACTACTATATTTATATCTTCTTATTCTGCACTAACAAAATCTAGACACTTCTAATACAAAAAGTTCCCACCTACTGCAAAGTTCTTATTTGGAAAATGAACATCTGAATTAACACTTCATCTAGAATTGGCGAGTGAAATTGTTCTGCCTGGTCACAGATTCAGTGAAGCCTTGATTTCTGGTCTATAGCATGACCCAAACTGAATATATGGCAAGCAGCATGGCAGAGACTGGAATATAATTTGTATTTTGACTGCAAGTGAAGCAGGTGATCAACACAAATAATACTCTATTAGGTCTGTTTCTGTTTTATAATTGGGAGAAAATATATTTGCCATCTAAAGAAACAAGCAATCTTTCTTCATACAGCTCAGTATGTGACTACAGCATATTAGCATATCGAACAAGCAATTGTTACTTTATTACGCAAAGGCTGTGAAAGTTAAACAGACTTATATAGTAAACAGCAATCCACTGTTGACTTTTATTTATTTATTTATTTAGGCCAGTCTTGGGACTTAAATCCTGGGCCTTGGTGCTGTCTCTCAGCTCCTTCTGCTCAAGGCTAACGCTGTACCGCTAGAGTCACAGTGCTACTTCTAGCCTTTTCTGTGATTAATTGGAAATAAGAGTCTCACAGACTTTCCTGCCTGGGCTGACTTCAAACCTCAAATCCTTAGGTCTCAGCCTCCCAAGTAGCAAGGCTTACAGGTGTGAGCCACCAGTGCCAGGCTTACAGGTGTGAGCCAGCAGTACCCAGCCACTGCTGACTTTTTAAGTAGTATAAAGTTCCAGCTGACCAGTGAGTGGCACCAGCAGACAAGCTCATCACCAGACAAGGTGGCTTCATAATTTCGCAGACTGAAAGAATCCAAGTTCTTGGTCAAATTTAGCCGAAGCTGAGGATGGTGGTATATGCTTGCAATATCATAATTCAGAGGCTCAATAAGATTAAGGCCTACTTGGCCTACTTAGCTCAAGAGCCAGTCTCAAAAAAAAAAATCTTACAGCAATAATAATATTTTTAAAAAATAAGAAACTGAAGCTCCTTGTTGGGATAAGTGCCAAAAAATATATTTCTCTTAATTTAAGGAGAGCATTAATAAACATCACATCACACAGTTAAAAAGTGTTCTTCAAAAGGAGAAAGAGAGGAAAGGAACACAACGTATTTGGTCATGCCTGACAGTTCCGGCTTTGAGCAAATGATTGGCTTCTGTTCTGTAAACGGTCGCAACATTTATTTTAAAGGGAAGTGACGTGGAGAGGCACAGCCTGCCTATGTTTTGGGTCCTCCTGCTCTTGCACACTTTGATACCGTGGCTGTCTTCTGTCTGGATTCTTAATGCTTGGTGATCATTTCTATGGTTAGCCTGACTGTTGACTGGGTCTGGCTCCATTCAGTCATTCTAACATCACCAACATTTCGGAGTAAGGAATAAGAGAACCATAGTGACTGTCAACCAGTGTCTAAATTTCTAAGGCAAACCTTTTAAATTTCGAGAATTGAAATGTAGAGACGTTTTCAAGATAATTTAGTCCTTTGTCACAACAAAAACGTTCAGTATTTACAAATATTCTGCAGACATTTTTATTTAAAAGTATACACGGGGGAAGGCATATATGCATGCTTCTACAACCCAGTTATCCCCAAGAAGTGATTAAAATGCAGTTTTATCAGGCTTGGAGTGGTAGTACACACCTGTAATTCCAGCACTCAGGAGGCAGAGCAAGCCCGAGCTCCATAGTGACTTCAATGCCATCCTGAGCTACATAGTAAGACTTTGTCTCATCTTTCTGATGGATGCATATAATTCCATTGTGTATATATACCACAATTTCTCACTCCATTCATCCACTGAGGGGCATTTGGGTTGACTCCCTATCTTGACTATGTAAATAATGCTGCAATGAACATCGTAAGGAAATGGAAAAGACTTGGAAAAAAATTATATTAAGCAAAGTAAGCCAGACCAAAGAAACACAGATTTCATGGTTTCCCTCATTTGTGGTAACTACACATAACTATGAATCAACAAGTAAACACACCGGATGGTAAAAGAAAAAAAAATACACTGGGACATGATAAATTAAGGAGGACTCGAGGCATTCACAAGTAGACAAGTTCAAGTGACTATCTCCAATTAACCAGCAGAAAGTCAAAGTAGAGGTGTGGCTACATTGGTAGAGTAGCAATCTTGAGTGAAAATTACTGAGCAAGAGCTTAAGGCTCTGAGTTCCAGCCTCAACACATGCGAACACACACACACACACACACACACACACACACACACACACACACACACACACACACACACACACAGCACCAGCAGCAGCTTTGGGGAAGTCATGTGCTACTATAGAAAGTTTAAGAAAGAAATTGTGCAATCTGACTTGGTCACATGGTATCAGCTACTGTGCCTGGAGTGACTTAACCACAGGTGTGAAGAAACTTGGCCTTGGGGAAGGACCGGAAGAGTACCGCGGGCAGCACCACGGGGCCTCCCCACAACACTAGGAAAGAGTGTTGGTAAGCAGGTAGAAACCCATCACATTGGCAGTATTGAATTTTACTTGTTCCTAAGGACTATAAGTAGAGATAAGATGGCCAATAAAAAGCAACACTAAGCTGGTCGCCGGTGGCTCACACCTGTAATCCTAGCTACTCAGGAGGCTGAAATCTGAGGATCACGGTTCTAAGCCAGCCGGGGCAGGAAACTCCATGAGACTCTTATCTCCAATAAACCATTAGAAAACCGGAAGTGGCGCTCTGGCTCAAGAGGTAGAGTGCTGGCCTTGAGCTGAAGAGCTGAGAGACAGCGCCCAGGCCCAGAGTTCAAGACCCCACGACCAACCAAAAAAAAAAAAAAAAAAAAAAAAAAAAAAGCAACACTACCACAGAAAGACTGAGACCTAAATCTATAGGGCAAGTTTCTAAAAGGCTCTGAGAAGTAAAAGTTGGATCTTAAGTCTTTGAAACAGATATCTAGCATTCAGCTGTTTACGCCTTTGTCTACTCATTTTGATAAATGTTCATTCATGTTTCAACACTCAGAATTCCTTAATTCTGGGAGCAAGAAGGCCGACATATTACAAACTAAATTTTATGAACTCAATGCTACAGAAATTACTTAGCAGCCAATAAACCTGGAGAGATCCCATTGTAATAGAATTCCATGTACAGAATAAAATAGACTTACTACATTACAATGGTATAATGAACTTCTTAAAGAATGTCCCTTGAGCATCAAGACACTTATTTTAAACATATACAGAGATAAGGACCTTAATTTTTAAGAACTTCTTATTCTTTTTTACCATGCATTCTCATCTTGGTCTTTAGATAAAATATCAAACTTTCCTCATTTATTTGGATTTTATCATTTAATCCTTTTATATATGGTTGCATCATTAATAGTAGAATAGCCCTAATGTCACCTGAATATTAACTTAAAGCTTTTCTTCAGTATTTATTCAAAATATATCTGATGGCTCCAGAGCAAAAACTTTGTTTTATGGTTGCTAATGTACAATGGGGCCTCAAAAAACATTATAAACTCACTGCAGCATGGGAGTCATAAACGTGTAAGATGGAAGAACCAATGGAACTATGACTATATAAATCAAGTGATGTAAAGGCAGCTCACTTACTGGTAGGGGAAAAAATGGTCCCACTCAGTGGGACCACACTAAGTTCCTGGCGGCCTCGCTGGCAGCCTACTCCATCACATGTTCCCATAAAACGAGGAGACACAGACACCGTGCAACCATACAGTGAAGATGTTTTTCTATGAAGTGACTATGCACTTATTGGAGAGACCAAATTTTCACACTGTGTGTCCTAATTGATTCCACACATGTTAACCATAAAGTCCTGAATTGCTATTGATGGTGATGCTGCTAGAAACGTCGCAGGTGATGGGCAAAGGTTGACTGAATGCAGACATTACACAGAGCCACCCCCCCTTAATATATCCTGCCACATGCAACAAAACTCTCCAAAGTCATGTATTATTCATTCCATCAATAGTCTAATATGCTTTTAGAGGCCACTGTGCATCCACATCATTTATTTGCACTTAACTGGTAGTTCCTTCAAAAGCCTATAGCATCCTAACACAGGACTTCATATGAAGCACTTGCTCTTTTAGTCAATAAATAAGCAAACCACAACCAGCTCAGGAAATGCAAGCTGATGAAATCATTTTTGAACCATGTTTTTCTCTTCCAACGACCCAGGAAACAAATATGTCTGAGCATTGGAAATTACGTAGGACTCTCAGAACAGAACCTGAAAACAAGTACAATAAATACTAACGGTAGCTATTTTTGCATTTTATTAATGGACCAGAAAGAACATGATGAACTTTGAAGCCATGACAGACTTGCTCCAGGCAGAAGGCTAAGGGAAGAGGAGGGACCCACCTGCAACAGGAACAGCTGCACTTATCTACTCGCTTCTTTATTTTAGTTTTTTGGGATACAGTCTCCCTATGTAGTCCAGGATCACCTTGAGTTCATGAATTCTTCACCAGCAGGAATGATGAGATATATCTGTAACTTATTTTTAGCAATGTCTATCTCTAAACATAAAGGACCAGTCTATATTTTTTATGATCACCTAAAATGACCACTTACTGATTTTAAAAGAAAACTGCAGTGTTAGAGATTCAGCCCAAGGCACTGTACATGGTAGGTAAGTAAGTGCTTGACCACTGGGCTACCCCACAGCTTCACATTGATGTTTTAATTATCTTCTTTTCTGGCATCTAGAGCAAATTCTGTATTTCCAGTCTTAAAATTACTCCCAACTTTAATCATTCTTGATGAAAAAATATTCTATGATTATTTCATTCATATTCTAAATTTATTAAGCAAAAGCCAATCTGCCTTTTGTAAAGTGTTTTGCTTAACAAGATAGAGGTTCAAGAGAATGTTTACTGAATTAACAAAAGAATGCATTAATCCAAAGACAAATTTTTGCGGTATGCCTGTCTTTGGAACCCTACTGCAAAGCTGAGTTCCAAGAACGCAGTGTAACATCATGGCACAGGTCATCTGACTCCTGACAATTCAAATTCCTCGCCCACAGTCCTCAATCAAAGCTCCACCTCACTAGTCTCTGTCTCTGTCTCTGTCTCTGTCTCTGTCTCTCTCTCGTCGGTCGTGGGGCCTGAACTCTGGGCCTGGGCACTGTCCCTCAGCTTCTCAGCTCAAGGCTAGCGCTCTACCACTTGAGCCACAGCACCACTTCCAGCTTTTTTTGCTTCTGTGGTGCTGAGGAATCGAACCCAGGGCCTCATGCATGCAAGGCAAGCGCTCTACCACTGAGCCACCTTCCCAGCCCCACTTGTCTCCTTCTGTTCCACACTTGTGCCTTCTTCCAATCTGAGCCTCTAATCTACCTAATGGACAATGAGCAATGGAGAAATATTCCAGATTTGAGTCCCAGAGTATGACTGTGAGAGTTAAAACCAGAAAGGAGGATATTCCTTTCTGCTTATGAATATTCTTCAGAGGATTCTGTCTTTCATTCTCAAGCTTGTCTTGCAGTAAGAATTCAATAAATGCTTATTAATAAATGAACAAGAATAATGAGACTTAGCATGTTAATGAGCCCAGAATGGGTGAATCGTGCCTAGTTTGAGGCCAGCCTAGGAAGGAAAGTTCACAAGAGCCCTGTCTCTTGGTCACCGCTGGGTGTGGTGGCACACACCTAACAGCCCAAACTACACAGGAGGCTGAGGTTGGGAGCACTGAGGTTCCAGGCCAGCCTACATAAAAAATTTTCATAAGACTGTCTCCACAGATGAAAGCTGCTAGGAGCCCTTTCAGTAATGGCAGAAAATCCAAAGTAGGTATGTCACAGCTCAAGCACAAGCCCAGGCACAAAGTGAGACTCTATCTCAAAAAAAAAAAAAAATCCTCAAGAAACATGGCTGGAGGAATGGCTCAGCAGTATTACATCAGTCGAGTAAGAAAGAGACCCAGAACTCATACCCTAGTGCTGCCCCCAAAACAGTACAGTGGGCAAGCAGGTCATTTTCCAGATATTAATTGGAGGCCCTGGACCAGGAATCTTTTCTTTTCTTTAACCCAAGTTATTTAATAGATAAAATCCTAATAAAGTTCCATGTTGAGAAAAACAGACAAATGTAGTTTGTAGTGACTGAATCAGCTACTCCTTCTGTGCCATGTCAAATTGGACACATTGATGCATGAAAATCCCAAAGATTAGCATGACCCCTATAGCATCAAAGGCAAAGCAAGGTCAAGGAAAGGGAGACAGATGTGTGGAGAGAGGAAGGGTGGGCAAAGGCGGCCATCACAGTCCATATGCACATGTGAAAATGGAGCCAGGTAACCTAAGGAAGTAAACAGGGTTGGGAGGGACGGGGGAGAACGACGTGTATCACACTCACAAACTGACGTTGAGCTAAGTCCCTTTGTACAACTAATTAATTTTTTTAATGAAATGCCAGGAAACCTAGCCAGTCTAACCTAGATGTCGAGTGGATGAATAGGAAGAACATGGTGGTGCTGGCTCCAGGAAATGCCCATCTGCTATTGGGATATCTTGGCTACTAGAGGCACAAAGAAATTTGAATTATTTACAATGATTACAGCCTATTCTCCCTACCAGGAATTCTCCAGCAGCTTATTCTCTACCTCTCCCCAAACTCTTCCCTGCTGCTCCCTTGCCAACCCTTCTAGTCAGTATCAGATTCAGCCATGCAGGGAACACAACAGAGCAGCCGGTGTGGAAGAGCAAAAGTGCAGCTCCTCACCTACACCAGCTCCAGCAGAGCACCCACACACAGGGGCTCCCATCACCCCGGCAATTTAGGTCCCTGCAGAGAGAGACACTGGACTGACACTGCCTGGCTCTTTCAGCTCCCTGCTTATATAACATGAGGTTTCGATCGTTGTTCAAAGTTTACTGCCTGGGTTATGAGACAACACTTTTCAGAAGCAGTCATTTTATATAATTAGGGTTCACATTTCAGAAAACAGGTTTTTCTCTTTCAGTTCCGGTGGAACTTTGATGGCTTGCCAGGAAGTGTGGAGCCATGACCTAATACACTCTTTGCAAGAAAATATATGGGGTATGGGGTCAGCAGACCACATTCAGCTATGTGGCCTGGGAAGGGAAGTCAGCTACGCAAAACCAACCTCACCTGTACAAGCAAAATGAAAATGGAGGGGAGAGGGTTGCAAAAGTAAGTTATTACCTGAATTCACCGAAATATCTATAGCAAAGGACCTACAGGTCAGCTCACAACATACCAGTAGGGCTTCAGTGGATCTTTATTTTTGCTCCTGGATCTAAAAATCACAACCAGACTCTATTCACATGTAATAGAATGTAAACCTAAATTTTAAGTAAACTTGAAACTCAAAACCAAAATATTCACATAAAATACTGGAGGGTGGAGTTGATTCAATTATAATTACAATAATCACTTTCTTTACCATTAAAATCCTGGGTTAGGGTTTGCTATATCCATGATCTAAGAGCAACTACATGTTAATAAACCCTTCAAGGAGAACAGATGGTTCCTGTTGGTAAAGCATGATCACAGATGGAATACCAAATGACTGAGTCCAGCAGATAAAGAAATTGACCAAGAATCACTGGACTAGCTTATTTAATCACTCTGGAAAGCTGTATGGAGGTTCCTCAAAAAACTAAACCTAGAACTTCCTGTGACCCAGCCATTCCACTCCTGGGCATTTATCCCATAGGGCACAAAAAAAGCCCATAAAGCCATCAGCACAACTATGTTCACTGCAGTACTATTCACCATTGCCAAGATATGGAATCAGCCCACATGCCCCTCAATGGACAAGGGATCAAGAAAATGTAGTACATATATACAATGGAATTTTACTCCATCTGTTAGAAAGAATGACATTGTACAATTTGTAAGGAAATGGAAAGACTTGGCAAAAATTACATAAAGTGAAATAAGCCAGACTCAAAGAAACAAAGGTTTCTACCACTTGTGGTAGCTAGAATGTGCCTATAAATATACAAGTAAACACACTGGGTGGTATGCAAGTGGTTGCAAATGAATTAACTGAAGTATAATAGACTCTATGGAGAGCTCAAATAGTATAATCTTGTTAAAAGACTAGGTCAAAGCCCAACAAAACCAACACCAGGAAATGGGTACATCCAAAGAGGGGGAAGCAAAGGGAAAGGAGGAGGAGGAGGAGGAGGAGGAGGAGGAGGAGGCGGAGGAGGAGGAGGAGGAGGAGGAGGAGGAGGAGGAGGAGGAGGAGGAGGAGGAGGAGGAGGAGGAGGAGGAGGAGGAGGAGGAGGAGGAGGAGGAGGAGGAGGGGGGGGGGAATACAGTCAAGAATTTCTTGTACATACCACAAAGCTAAGAAAAGGAAGGGAAGGGACAAGTCAAAGGAGGGGTGAAAATGTTCACGAGGTGACACTGAGTAAGAGGCATCATATTGGAAGTGGTGCTGTGGCTCAAGTGGTAGAGCGCTAGCCTTGAACTGAAAAGCTGAGAGACAGCGCCCAGGCCCAGAGTTCAAGCCCCACGACCGACCAAAAAAAAAAAAAAGAAAAAGAAAAAAAAGAGGCATCATGCTCATATGGCACCTCCTTTGTCAAACTATTTAAAGGTAATTTGCAACTACCTTGTGCAACTACTTAAAGATGAAAAAATAAATAAATATAAAATAAACAAATAAAAAAATATATACTTTAAAATGTCTTACAATCCAAGAACAATTCCATTTAATCTACCTTCAGGAGACAGAGTGTTCTTCAAACTGTATTTCCTATGACTTCCTTGATGTTAGATTTAAAGGTAGCGGCGAAGGTATCATATTATCTTTTTTCCAGCTCATCATCTATTTGAAGTTTGGTAATAATTATTTTGAACTGAACTATCTTTTCTACAGGAATATTTTCTTTTCTATCCACAGTTATAAAATCAATGTGTATACACAAAGTAAAGAATTACATTTCCTCACTGACTGGCCATCCAAAGTGGGGCAGGAAATTTCAAACCACACAGAAGCCTGAGACTGGCCCAGGTACCATACCCTCCACACGACTGCTGGATGTTCAAGAGAATCCCATATACAAGCTTGGAAGTAATAGTAAGCCATGACTCATGTCTGTCTTGGGAAAATCCTAGTGAACTTATTATAGTATTAAGTGGGTAGATTAGTTTACTGTATCATTACCATGAGACAAGAGGACCTAAAATAGACTAAACTGAACCAAAGGGAGGAAGAATCTGCTAGAATGAGTTCTCTGTCTCTCCTGACCCTGCACCTGTCCCTCGGCTTTCTACTCCCAATAAAATAAAGGAATTAGCTCCTTCCTCTTCATCACCTATCAAAATTCCTTGTACCATTGAACAAATACCAATAGAGAAAATTCTTCAAGTCCCAAACAGTTTGCATTCTGGGGATACAATGGGTTCAAAACATAAATTAAATACTACGAATCAGAATGAACTGCCACATGAAAAAGAAATCGAAGATCTACCTTCAGTTCCACAGAAAGACAACATAGGAAGAGTCAGGATATAGTGAAGTTATCTAAAACCACCCATAAAGTAGGGAACATCTACAAAAAGAAAGATAAATGTCAGAACATTGTTATTTCCTTTTTTTTTTTTTTTTTTTTTTTTTTTTTTTTTTTTTTTTTTTTTTGTCGGTCGTGGGGCTTGAACTCTGGGCCTGGGCGCTGTCCCTCAGCTCTTCAGCTCAAGGCGAGCACTCTACCACTTGAGCTACAGCGCCACTTCCAGTTTTCTGGTGGTTTATTGGAGATAGGAGTCTCACGGTCTCTCCTGCCCGGGCTGGCTTTGAACCGCGATCCTCAGATCTCAGCCTCCTGAGTAGCTAGGATTACAGGCGTGAGCCACCAGCGCCCGGCTTGTTATTTCCTTTTGTGCCAACAGAAATCATCTGCCCTGCACGACAGCTACTGAAATAAAGACAGAGAGCACAGGCGGCACCTTAAGGTTTACTCGGGCCATTTTTACATGGGGCCTCTTTTTTTTTTCATCGAAACTTAAAATGTCTTAGGAACAAGATCAAGCATTGTGTATACTAAAAATTCCATATTCTAGATCACATGACTCACACTTGATGATGATTCAAATCAAAATCTGAGAAATAGATGGCAATTATTTAAAATTTCTGCTGATTAGTTTATTACCTACTAATGACCCACTTCACAATGAAAATGTTTAGCAACTTACCACACTTTATTCACAGATTAGTTTGGAGGGTGGTAGTACTTTCTTGTTAGTAATTTGTTTTATGTTTTGAAACATTGCTAGAAATAACAAAAATACACTTCTAAAAGACCATCTTCTTGGACAAAACTTTCTCCTTTTACTTGGCATGTCATGGTTCATTTATAACCAAGTCTTGTCAGCTTGCCAATCACTTAAGACAATCCAGAGATCTTTTGTACCACAAGAAACATTTTATTCTCTGTATTCAGGAAGAATACAGAGATCAAACAGATAAATTTGGCTCAACAGTCATTATTTACCGTAGCTAAGATATGGATCCAATCCAGATGCCCCTCAGTAGCTGAATGGATCAAGAAAATGTGGTATATATACACAATGGAATTCTATGCCTCCATCAGAAAGAATGACATTGCCCCATTTGTTAGGAAATGGAAACACTTGGAAAAAATTATATTAAGTAAAGTAAGCCAGGCCTAAAGAAACATAGGTCCATGGTTTCCCTTATTTGCAATAACTAGTATATGTCTAAGTCAAGCAGAAAAGGTCAGATAAGTTGATGTTAGGTGAAATGAACCCCAAGATAAGTATTCAAATGTTTTTTTTCTTTCATGCAATTGTTTCTAACATATTTATAAGATGATTTCTATGTTGCTTTGTATGTCCCTCCCCCACAATATAACCCCTGTTTTCTCTGTATTTGATGTGGAAGGGCAAAAACCAATCGTTTAACTAGGGATACAGGTGGACCCATTGCAACAATGAGATGTACAAGTCGTTATGTGAAAAAATGAACTTTACAACTTTGGGGGGGGGAGGATTGGGTGGGGAGAGGTGGGAGGAGTATGGAAGGGGATGGGAAGAGGAAACAACAATGCTTGATAAGAAATGTACTCGTTATCTTGCCCATGTAATTGTAACTCCTCTGTATGGTATTCTCACAATAAAAAAGAAAAAATTGCTTTGACATGACATTTTGTAATTCTCCTTGTTGCAACAGGTCCACCTGAATCCTTTATGTTCTCAAATAAAATTAAATTAAATTAAAAAAAAAAAAAGAAAAAATTGGGCTCAACAGTACACAGGGACATATTTGCTAGATGCCTCCATTCCTGCCTCTTAGCTGAGAAGGAATAAACCTAAAGGATCCATTACAGTTTTCTTCTCCAGTTACAAATAAATGTGAAGTGCTGCTTTAAACGGGAATAAAGAACTTGCTTTTAATTCTTTAAAAATTTAATTAGAATCATTATAATCAGTACTCATATGCAGACAAAATGTTAAAAATTGACCTAGTTTGTTCTCTTTCATAAGAAAAATAAATTTCCACAAAGATCCAGGTTAGATTTTTAAAAAATAATTCTCAAGTAGGAAACTTCTAAAGATTTATAATTAGAATACATTCTTTAACTATCAAAATACAAGTTTTTTTATAATGCTTTTCTGAAATGTCTACAAACACATCTTTTCCATCATATAAAAACATCAGATGTAGTGATTAATGATGAAGGGTCAGGAAGCCACCTGAATATATGAAATGGTCTTCTGCGGATAATCTGACTATCCAGACTGATCCTTGACCACAGTCCAGCCTGGACCCACACAGGGGCATATGTCAGGGACATAGAGACTACAATCAAAGCAACCTGAAATTCTCAGTTTGGCAATAAAGAAACTCAGTAACTTACTGAGTAGTGTTGAATAATTTAGACTGTTTTGAGAGATTGGAAAATCCAAATTACTCAGAATTTTCAGGAGAAAATGAAACGGGGGAGAAAATACAGACTCTAATTTCATACTTTCTATTATAGATTCTTCGGGGGTCATTACATTAATAAAAGCTCATTGAAAGGAGAGGTCCCTTTCTCTCTAACTGAGCCAGATGCCAAGGGCTCATGCCTGTAATCCTAGCTACTCAGCAGACTGAGATTTGAGAATCACAGTTCAAAGCCAGCCCAGACAAGAAAGTCCATGAAACTCCAATTAACAAACAGAAAACCAAAAGTGGCGCTGTGGCTTACAGTGGTAGAATGCTAGCCTTGACCAGAAAAGCTCAGGAACAGCTTTCAGGCCCTGAGTTCAAATCCCACAACCTACCTACAAGGAAAAAGAAGAAGAAGAAGAAGGCACATTGAGGCAAATTCTAGTGCAAAGAATCATCCCTACCATCTTTAATATGGGCACATGATGCCTGTTAGATCACGGTGCCCTACCATGATCTGGAGGTCATTCAGGTTCTACAGAGGGACAGCCTGGCCCCTCCCTTCTACGTTTTGAAAGGAACTGTGGTGTCTGGACTTGGTTATTAATACTTAGATTTATGTGAAGAAAATATTCAATCATAGAAAAGAAATCAGTTGGGGGAAAGAAAATCAGGAGGGGAAAAACTGGGAGAGAATGATAGAGCAACTTATGTAACTATAACCCCTCCTCTGTACATCACCTTTACAATATTTTTTTAATAATAAATAGAAAAAATTGAATCATCTTTTGATTAAACATAATAAAACTCAGTGATGTCCAACTCAAGCTGAAACATAGTCTATGACTATTTATGACACAGAATAGAATTATAAAATTATAGTACACTAACAGAAATACTGCATGCATGTTCTAACATTCTAGGAAAAAAATATTCATTACAAAAAGGTACACACAGCACACACAGCATCAGCATACCATAGGGAACAAATACCTTTAAAAAAAAAAACTATATCATCACAGCTAGGCACTGGACTCACACCTGTAACTACTAGGAGGCTGAGAGGAGAAGGCTCAAAGTTCAAAGCCAGCCTTTGCAAAAAGTTCCCCAGACTCAATCTTAATCAATAAAAAGTGAGCACTATGATATAAACCTACCCTCTCAACTATGCAGCAAATAGGAAGACGTATAAATAGTTAAGCCTGGGGGAAAATGAGGCCTTATCTTAAAAACAGCAAATAGCAAAAAGAGCCTCAAGAGGTAGAATACCTGCCATAAAAGCTCAGGGGCTGAGTTCAAACCCTAGTTCTGCCAAAAGAAAAACAATGGCATTATTGCTTTCACATATGAAGAGATGGAGTTCGGGACAGAGGCTGCTTCAGCTACTGGACACTGGTGTGTATTCTGCTTACACTTCAGTGTGAGCGAAAAGATTACCACATTTACAGCCAAAGTGAGATCTGACAGCAGGACCACAGAGAACCATCCAAAATACATTCAGTCAAATATGGACTTCCACTAACACAGATCCGGGAAATTCAAGTGTTTGAACTAAAATGATCAACGGCACCAGAGAGCAGCCAGAGGAAGCTGCTGACCCCAAGGCCCTCAGTCTATGCCTAAGACAACTTCATAGCCAACTGGAAACAGAGCCATAGCCTTTCTGATGTTTTTTTCCAGAAAGCATTGCCAGAATACCACAGAAGTGCTAAGTATTTCCCACATCTTCTGCAACACATTAATCCCAACTCACACACGTGAGGGCTGTCAATCTTAAGTTAATGGCGATATGAACTGAGACATGAGGTGCCACCTCATGTTCTGTACAGTTGCATCCATCAGACTAAGAGCTAAGCCACCAAAGGCTGACTTGGGTGCTGAGCCCAGAACTCTCTGGGCCATTTCAAAGTGGTTTCCCAGCCACTGACATGATTTGAAGAAGCCTCAGACAAAACGCCTCAGAGAACACAGAAAACACATCATCCATCCTGTCATAAATTCACCTATTCTTCTGAGTGGCATGAAGACACAGTAACATTTGTAGATTCAATCTTCTAGAGCAAGTAAAACATAACAATACTGGAATTGTGACGTGGCGTTGACGTGTAAGGGAGTCAGGATCTGTGTGACCCCACAAGACCTGCGCGGGGCTTCCTCACACACCAGCACCTGGAGCCGAAGTGCCCACATTCAGAGACTGGTCCTTTGTAGGTTCCAAACTTCCGTAACAATCCAAGTTTCATACGGGTGCACGGGATGACAGAGGAAAGGTCGGGTAGCTGTCAGCAGCCACAAACAAGCCCCCATCTGCCCAGGCTGAGAGGAAACCACACTGTCGTCTCTTTTCGTATTTATGTTTTTAATTTGCACATAGGAATTGTACAATTTGTTTAAAATCTTTTGCAGAAAATTCCCAGTTGGAGAACAGGGCAATGTCAGATCCTTCTAAATCTTCTAAACTGATAAAACTTAACAGAATAAGAGGTGCAAGCACGTTTAGTAGTTCACGGGAACTGTTAAAACTATTAATAGTTCATCAAAGAATGTCTTTTTCTTCTAAGGCATAATAAAATTGAGAGAGGTGCTTTCCTTTAGAGATATCCCCAGACCCTTAAAATGGGGCATGCTCTGTATTTTGTAGCAAACCATGTCTCTCGCTATAATCTCGTGAAAGTCCCTCATGACTTTTTTTTAATATAAACATGTTGAGTCATTAAACTGAGGTTTCACACTTGCCCATGGACCAGTCTCACAAGCTGTCTTCAAATTCTCCAGTTCTTGGTTGGAGCCTGACATAGGCCTGACAGAGCTGAGCACAGCCCAAGGACTGGCAGAGAGGGTCCCGGATGCTTGTAATGGATCCAGGCTCTACCTCCCCACCTCGCAGCTTTATAAGCACATGAGGGTCTCGCCACCCCCAGCCATATCTTATTTAGGGAAGATGGAGAAAAGTTACCCAAACTACAGATTACAGACTTTTTTTCTTTTTGGTAGGGGGAGCATATATTGTTAATATTTTATTATCTTTAAGTCGTTGTACCAAAGGGGTTTCAATACGTCAGCTTATGTGTACAATGGCACCCTTCCTACCGTTCTCCCCCATCTCTCCCAGCCCCAGCCATGCCTTCAACTTACCTGGTTCCATTCTCACATACATTGAATATTACGACCACATTCACCCACCCTTCCACTCTCCATTCATTTCCCCCCACCCTTGGCCTCCAGCCCTCCCAACAACACAAGTTCCAGCTTCCTGGTGTTCATTTTGCTACAATGTAAGTTGATTGTTGGAAGGAGTTACATTAAAAATCCTCCTTTACTTTAGTTGATAAGTCTGTGTGTGTGTGTGTGTGTGTGTGTGTGTGTGTCTGTGTGTGTGTGTCTGTGCGTCTGTGTGTCTGTGTGTGTGTGTGTATGACCCTAATCCAACCTCTACATAGGAGAGAAAACATGTACCCTATGTTTTGTTTTGTATTTACTAAAATGTTTTCATTGACACAAATATGAATGGAGATGTCGTGAGTCATTCCGACTACTGCCTATTTTTTTTTTTTTTTTTTGGTCCAGTCGTGAAGCCTGAACTCTGGGCCTGGGCGCTGTCCCTCAGCTCTTCAGCTCAAGGCTAGCACTCTACCACTTGAGCCACAGCGCCACTTCCGGCTTTTTTCTTTTTGCTTATGTGGTGCTGAGGAATTGAACCCAGGGCCTCATGCATGCAAGGCAAGGGCTCTACCACTGAGTCACCTTCCCAGCCCCCTGCCTATTATTTTCTTGAGCAATGTAATAGCTATCATACTGACCTCATCCGGTTTGGTGGATTTTAAATGTCAATCTCTGTAAAGCTTGGAAGGCTGCCTACTTGGCATATACTAAGTACCAGGCAAGCCAGTGTTCAACAGACTGAAAGATTTCATTTTGTAATAAATTATAATTAGACAAGATTGTAAGCTGCTGTGGGGCTGTTGTAAAAAATAAATCTTTGTCTAATTTCCTCTTCCCTGTAATGGTGATTTTCTGTTAACAATTTAGAATCCATCTAATATACTGGTTTAGCAGTATGCCTTAGTACACTCCTGCTACTATAACAAATACCTTAGATTGAATTGTTTTTAAATAATTCATTTCTCACCACTGAGGAAGCTTAGAAGTCTAATAAGATCAGAGAGAAAAGGGAAGTCGGACACTCCCGGTCATAAATGACCAACTCTTGGCTCAGGACTTGGGTATTTCCCCAAAGACCTCTCTTCAACACTGTCACATTGGGAATTAAATTCCAAAATATAAGCTCTTGAGGAACACAAATATACATTCAAAGCATACAAGAGGGTCATTTTAAAATTGACTCTCTATGAACAACTTCCACAACAGAACTATTAAATAATGAAAAGAAAAAGAAAGAGCAAACTCCTTCACACTACTGGAAAAACATTTCAACTGGAAGAGTTATCAGTGAATTCGCAGATTGGGGCAGGCAGGGAGGGGGGCAGAAAAACAAATCCCAAACTGGGAGAGGTTTGCATTTTCGGCTAGAAAAAGACTGTATCCCAGGCAAACATGTCATGAACACCAGAATTCATCACTGAACCCTGAGCATAGTCAGCCTTGTGTCTCAAGGCCCTGAATTTAGTGACCTCTAGCCCGGCTTACCATGGAGAACAAGAGGACTTCTCACATACACCATCCATTCTTTCGGAAAGAGCAGAAGGCAGTGATCATCAGTCAAGTACGGGTCGATTATTCAGGTAAGGAAGAGTTGTATGGCTTTCTTCTCCAGCTCACTTGCTCACTATCTCCTCTGAACCTAGCTAAGCCGGCTTCTTCTGTGGCTAAAATGAACAATTTTATGAGGAATGAAAATCAATTTTTTTCCTACCCACTTATCAGTAAGCTGGGAAGTCCTCGTAGGAGAGGAGAGATACTGCAGATGGACAGAGAACAAACAAAATTCAACAGAAGATAGATGTTGAATGTCTGATCTTCAAAAAATAAATGTGCATATTCTTGGGAAAGTTAGGAAACCATATTTAAATATAATTCACAGTGAGTTACACTTTAAAGAGTTATATAACTTAGGTCTCACAATGAACATTTATCAGAGGTTATGAACAACTCACGGTTCCAGAAAAGAGGATAATAAACTAAAAGGAAAAGATGGCAGCAGAAGAAGAGGAAAGAATGGAGAGGAGACAGAAAGTTAAAGATTTCTCCACACGGTCCCAGAGCATGACATGAAGCCTGGCTAGCATGTAACTACATGCTGTATCACATAAACAGCAAATTATTTCCAAGATAAACACTGGTAGGTGTTAGTTGCAAGGGAGAATCGGGAGGCTCAAGCTTCTTTGAAGTTTTATTTAGGCTAAATAAAAACTCCAATAGCCGGCTATGTAGACGGAGTTGGTTGAACACAGTGACCACACTCACCCACGGAAGATACTTGAGCAAAAACCACTCCAAGCCTGGGAGAGTTAGAGGAGCAAGCCCAGTGCTGCTCTGAAAAAGGAGAGCAGATGACAATCAGGAAAAGAAAGAAGGCCCTGGTCAGCAGATGGGTTGGTGTCACTAACAAAAATGCTCCAAATCACAAGGCACATATGATGCTTCTAACAGGAATGTCACAAGTCAGAAAGAATGACATTTGTGTTCGTGGACACAGATCAATTGATAGATGCTCGCACAATAAGAACAGGACCCATAAAAGATAAAAAAAAAAAAAAAAAAACAAGAATCCCTCCAAAAAGCCTTTATTTAATTAAAAAAAAAAAACAGCCTCTCCCACACTCATTGTGGGCTTTGCAGCACCAACTATAAGCCCTCTCTTCACAATGTCAGATCTGGGGACAGCCACGTCAGAAGTTCAGGTTAGGAACACTGAAATGACCCCTTTCAGGGGCCTACAGCAGGCGTGGCCCGAGGCTAAGGCAGTTCACCTTTTTCAAGTGAAAAACTACCCACGTTACAGACCCACTGTTTTAATTCAGAAAAAAACATTCCAGATGAGCAAGGAGAGTTCTTTGGGGCCCTAAATGGACAGGCTTATCAGTTTTCTTTACTACACCACCATGAAGAATTCTTGGTTGTTTACTGCAATGTGGGCTGGAAGATTCCATTATACAGAAACATCCAAGCTTTTGAGAATTCCAGGGGCACTAGCAGTAACAGAAGCAGACTTTTCTGGTATGCAGAACTGAGATTTATTTACATCAAGACAGCCTATTAAGAATTTTTTTTTAAGATGTGGCTGGGCATGGTGACTCATACTTCTAAGCCTAAAGAAGCGGAGATCAAGAGGATAGAAGATAGAGACCAACCCCAGCAAAGGAGTTTACAAGGCCCCATCAAAACCAAATAAAAAAGAAAGAAAGAAAGAAAATAACTGGGCAGAGTGGCATACATCTGTTATCCCAGCTATGTGGAAAACATAAACAAGAAGATGACAGTCTAGACTGGCCAAGGAATAAATGCAAGACTCTGTCAAAATACCTAAAGGAAAGGGGATCTGGGTTATACTTTAAGTGGTAGAGCATCGACCTGGCAAATGTGAGACACACAATTCAGATCTCTATACCATGAAAAAAAAGTCAGAGTTTTCTTAAGATATTGATCTAATTTTAAAAAGGTGTTACCATATTTGAACTATTTGTCAAATGTTAGGATCTTGATATAAGCCATTCGTATTAGGAAAATATTTGCTCTGCTTTTTTCAAAAATGTCATAAAACAAAACCTCCAGGGTTTTCTCTCTGGATGGACATACTCAACATTTGAACAGAGTGATTAAAATTCTCATTTATCATCAGAAAACCGACTATGAATGATTTAGCCAAGATTCTTTCACAAAGGTGAAAGAAACACGGATTTAAATACATGTAATAATACATCACTTTGGCTTTTCTTCTAATGAGGTAAAATAGTTTCAAAGTTTAATACATTGATTCACATTAAGGAAAAGTACTGCATGAAGTTCTAGAAAAACAAAAATCAAGGAGACAGGATTTCAGACATCCAAAGTCCAGGGAATGCAAATCAAGACTAGAAGATGAAGGAGAAGAACTAGAACAATGACAAGAGATGGGTTACTAACTTCATTCCAGGTTTGTTGGGATACCAAGGGAGAGGTGATGGTCCAGGCCCCTCCTAAGCTATTTGCAGTTCAGGAATGAAGGGCAAAAGTGACATTTCACACCTGTGTAGATAAATGGGAAAATATAATTTCTGTGGAAAATGTTAAGGGGAAACTGATCTGATGTCAGTGTTAGCACGGCAAGCCCGCTGGCTCAGGAAGAAACTCTAGGATTCACATTTACAAGCCACATTTTATTGAAATAGAACAATTTCTTTCCTTGTCTTTGAAGAAACGACACTGTCCTTCATTGTTTACCCACACACACACACACACACACACACACACACACACACACACACACACACACACACACACACACACACACACACACACACACACACACACACACGCAATTTCAGAATTACTTTCAAGAGTCCCAATTTGTCTTCCTGGTGATTCTATCTTTCCCTAGAACAAAGGACCAACACCATGTACTCCTTTGACTCAAGAACAACTTCCCTATCCTAAGAATATACAGCATCCTGCAAACCACTGCAAGATTTCCTAACAATTTTTTCAGACAGTAGCCCCAGCAGCTCTTCCTGTTCCCCCAGCCAAGCAGTCAGAGGAGAGTACCACCTGGGTCACTTCTCCAAGACCAATGGCCACTGGACAACATCGCAGGTAAAAAGCATATTCTTACCAAGTGCTGACAACCAATGCTTGGAAGGCTTTTTCTTCCATTTCTAATCCCCTAGTACTTGGGTTTGGATGGAAACTTAAAGCATTTAAATGTCTCTCCTAGCTAATGATTAAAACCACTGAACGAAGTGTAACTGATTCTGAATTCTCCACAACTTAAATCTCACATGACTTAATCAGTGAAAAAGATCTACAAACTATAGGAAAAAGGATAGGACAAAGCTAATGACTGACACAAGAAGTTAACTTCAATGGCAATCTGAAAGTTAATACAGGAAGTGAACTTCATGACGATCTTCAGGTTAGTGTCTTTTTTTTCACAAATCTACCAACCAGTACTTATCTCACTGTAATTACTGGTTTCTGAAGTAGCCTTCAGAGACTGCAAGATACTCAAAAAAATATAATAAACTCTTGTGCCTCCCAAATCCACCAACAAATAAATATCAATTTTGCAATATGTCAATGTGATTTGTTTTTTTCCCAAGACACACTCAATAGAAGGGAAAATTCTTAGGTCAAGTGTTTATTCCTGTGCCGAAAACCAAGCTTTCAATTTTCACTTAGTGGACTTTGGAGCCATATGAATCTCCGTTTAAAAGCTTAGACTTAGAAATATGTTTACAAATGCCTCTGATCTTTCCATTAAAAATTCATTCATCACCAAAGGTTTTGACTAGATAAAATGTTTTTTTTTAATTTATGGCTTCAAATGCTTGCCTGTACATCATACTCACACAACCCATTAATATTAGATTGAAAAGCAAAAATATAAAGAATCTTCACACATAAAATGCATGGCTACAAACAGAAGCTAAAAGCCTTTCTAAAGTGTTCCCTGGAGGTGGAAGAGAGTAGATCTCAACATCAACACACCAGTTGCACCTTGGGATTCCTTCAAACCATGGCAACTTTTCTAATTGTATGGTATAGTTTTAAAACCAAAATAGTATCACCACCATCGCTATCTGTCACCTGGAGACTCATTTGGGTCATAAATTGCTGCTCAGTCATTAACACAGGTCATCCCAGCTAATTATATATGTAATATATGATAGACAGATAGATAGATAGATAGATAGATAGATAGATAGATAGATAGATAGATAGATAGATAGATAGATAGATAGATAGATAGATAGATAGATAGATAGATGCATGTGATCTACACCAAGAGTCAGGCTTCAGAGAAACACATGGAACTCACTATGTGAGAAATTAGGAGGAAATATGGCAAGTAAAGGACTCTAGATAGTGCTTGAATAAAGTAATTGTCAAGAGCTATTTGTTACCTCTATCTCTTTTTTATTTTTTTTTTTGGTCAGTTGTCGGGCTTGAACATGGGGCCTAGGTGCTGTCCCTGAGCTCTTATCCTCAAGGCTAGTGCTCTCCCACTTTGAACCACTGGCTTTTTTTTTTTTTTTTTTTTTGGTGTTTAATTGGAGATAAGAGTCTCATGGACTTTCCTGCCCAGGCTAGCTTCAAATCTCAATCCTCAAGTCTTAGCCTCCTGAGTAGCTAGGACAACAGGAGTGAGCGACTAGCACCCCGCCTCTATCTATCTTTGTACTCTATTATTCCTTCTCCATTTCAATTTCAAAGTGACCCTGTAGCTAAGATGACCAGTGATGGCGCAGGTTTTCCAAGGCTGCTCTTTCAGATTTACCAGAACACTCCTAGAGATACTGAGGCAGAGCGCGGAGCAGGAGGAGGTGATAAAGCAGTCTCAAAAAAGGAGGAGCCACTGGCTAATTAATGATCAGCATTCATTGAAAATGACTGTTATAAGGCAAGGTGTTGATTTAACAGTTTAGTAATGTAGATGGAACAAGAATGTCTTATACTCCACTTAGCTCTCATATGCAGACAATAAAGACCCTCCGATCACTTCCACTACAACTGCCATTTTAATACATAAAGAGAAAAAGGTATTAAAATGAAAATGTTGCAAATAAAGCATCAAAGTCTACAAATGTTTCAGAATGAGTAGACTGCGGGAACCATACATTGTTTTCCTAACCACAAAAACCAACTTCGTAACATATGTGTGACAGGCACCAGTGACTGAGGCCTATAATCCAACCCACAAGGGAGCACTCACATGGAGAGGATCACAGTTCCAGGCCACCCAGACAAATAGCTCAGGAGACCTCACCTCAACCACTAACTGAAGGCAGTGCAGAGCACCTGTCATCCTACCTATTGAGAGGATCAGGGTTGCTAGCGAGGCTGGCAAAAACTGTTCACAAAACACCATCAACAAAAAATGCTAGGCTCAGTAGCATGCACCTGAGATCTCAGCCACAGTAAAAACCATAAATTGGAAGATTATAGTCCAAGCCAATTCAGAAAAAAAAAAAAAAACTAGAGACTGTATCTCGAAAATTGCCACAACAGAAGGTGCTAGGAAGATGACTCAAGCAGTAAAGAAGCTGCCTAAGAAGCATAAGGCGCTGAGTTCAAACACTAATATCACACAAAAAAATACCTACAAACGTTTTAATAAGAATTCAAACAATAATAATTATGTTAATAAAACTGACTTCATAAGAATTCTCATGATAAAAAAATTAAGGTTAATGATAATTATAAATAAGACACTGAAAAATAAATGTTCTTACTTCTCAGTAGATGAATGGATCAAGAAAATGTGGTATATATACACAATGGAATTCTATGCCTCCATCAGAAAGAATGACATTGTCCCATTTGTTAGGAAATGGAAAGACTTGGAAAAAATTATATTAAGTGAAGTAAGCCAGGCCCAAAGAAACATAGGTCCCATGGTTTCCCTTATTTGCAATAACTAGTATATGTCTGAGTCAAGCAGAAAAGGTCAGATAAGGTGATGTTAGGGAAATGAACCCTAAGATATGTATTCAAGTGTTTTTTTTCTTTCATGCAATTGTTTCTAACACATTTATAAGATTATTTCTTTGTTGCTTTGTATGTTCTTTCCCCACAGTATAACCCCTTTTTTCACTGTATTTGATGTTGGTATAATTTTTGGAGGGGAAGGGAAAAAACAAATCGTTTAAATAGGGATACAGGTGGACCCATTGCAACAATGAGATGTACAAGTCGTTATGTCGAAAATGAACTCTACAACTTTGGTGGGGGGGAGGAGGGAGGAGGATTGGGTGGGGGGGCGGGGGGAGGGGGAAGGGATGGGAAGGAGAAACAAAGGAGGAGGCTAGAATGCTTGATAAGAAATGTACTCATTATCTTGCCCATGTAATTGTAACCCCTCTGTACAGTATTTTCACAATAAAAATTTAAAAAATTAAAAAATAAATGTTATTAACTAGGACATCAAAACCAAGAGAAAGGGGAATGAAGTATAAATGCTGCTATTGTTTGCTGAAGGTCATTACAAGCTGGCTCTTGGGTATGAACGTACAGCCTAGGACAACATTCTTTTTGGTGTTAGTGGTGGTGGTCATGGGGCTTGAACTCGGGGCCTGGGCACTGTCCCCGAGCTCTTCAGCTCAAGGCAAGCACTCTACCACTTGAGCCACAGCACCACTTTCGGTTTTTTGGTGGTTACTTAGAGATAAGAGCCTCACAGGACTTTCCTGCTCAGGCTAGCTTTGAACTGTGATCCTCAGATCTCAGCCTCCTAAGTAGCTAGGATTACAGGTGTGAGTCCCCAGCACCCGGCTTAGGACCACATTCTTATTCTATGTCTGATGTCCCCTGGTCATCAAACACACCTTTCCATGCAGTCAGCCCTTTTCCTGACTGTGGAGTTATTGCTGTCAAAAAATGACATCCAAAGGTGATGGAAGCAAGATCCTTCCCACTCAGTGTTTAAAGTAGTCATGGCGCAGAATCAGGACTCAATTCACCATTTCTTTCCTGGTTTTAGAGCCCACTGATGTGTGACAATTTCAAATCATGACCTCAGCTCAGGACCTATTGCCTCTAGCTGCACAAAGGCTGTTGGCAAAATGTGTGAAGTTGTTCGATAATGACTGGCCCAGAATAGACCAATGACTTTGAAAAACAGACAACTAAAATCTCTCCCAGCTTTCATTTATTGTGGCTCACTCTTATCTCAAATGAACCACCAGAAAACCAGAAGTGGAACTATGGTTCAAAAGTGGTAGAGCACTAGCCATGAGCAAAAAGAACTCAGGGATAGTGCCCAGGCCATTCAAGCCCCAGGACTGATCCTCCACCCCCCCCCAAAAAAAAAAGAAAAGAAAGAAAGAAATATTACTTGTTGCCCCACAATTAAGTCACGATTCTATTCTTTGAGACTCTACTTTGGGAGAAAGTTCAGCTGTGGGAGCCATCAGCACTAATTACTTATAATATCTCAGGGCTTTAGGACAATTACTACTGAGGTTAGTGCCTGGAAACAGAACAATTATACTAATTGGCGTTCATCAGCTATTCATCTTCATAGTAAGCACTACTGATGGGGTGAAATTTAGTGTCCAAAAATGGATGTCATCTCAGCTGAAAGGCAACTTGCAGAAGGCATGAACATGATCTGCACAGAACAAACACAGCCTACTTGGGTTGTATCAGAAATGGTTATGGGACATTGGTATGGGTCCATAAAACTACACATCCCCGGCTCCTTATTGCTTTTATATAAAGGAGTGGGGACATCACATAGTCACATTTGTTTTGCTGAGTTTGATGACAAAAACACCCAGTGATATGAGGTACAGGGGATTCTTTGAGAAAATGTTAGTTAAGCTGAGCCCTTCATGAAGAAAACAGCTTTGTCAGGTAGAAAAAAGACAGTCCCTGCAGAAAAAACAGTGGTGGGAGTTTTGACCTTGAGAAGACCTTGAACAGCCAATACATGGAGACCACCGAGGGTGGAAAGTAGGCAAAAGAGAAAACCATATTGATATGCAAAGCCTTGTAGATGAGTGCAGGGGTTTGAGTTTCATTCCAGGTATAACAGAGTTATGGTGGAGAGTTGAGGCCGGGGAAATGCCATCTGGGATACAGAACATTATTAGGGGAGTGACTCAGGAGAATGCTTCCAACTGGACTTACTATGACTTGGAGTGGAGGGAAATAGGACAATGTGAACAATAACAGCTTTGGTACCCAGGATGGGACTTAAAGGATATAACCCAGGCATGCCACCTCTCTGGCCTGGATGAAAGAGGTTATACCAAAACACATGCTTCAAGAGGACCGCCGATGATGGTTGAAAATAGATGTTGCATAACGAGTTAAAATTCATTCACATCACATGGCTTATACAGCATGTAACTCAGTAGGCACAACACGTGGCTTATACAGCAGGTAACTCACTAGGAGACATCTTTATAAAAGATAGTAACGAATATCAACTTTCAATTGTTTTTTGGAGCAATTATTTCTCTGGCATAGTACAAGTAAACTGCTCTATGCAACTTCTCTGTAGATGAATGAGGCCATATTTGAATTGCTCTAGTTAATATAACATCATGGAAAGAGGAAAATAATTGAATTACTTGAGAAAGAAATCTCCAAAGTTGTAAACTGCTTTGAGAGAGGGAGGGAGAGAAAGAGAGACAGAGAGAGAGAGAGAGAGAGAGAGAGAGAGAGAGAGAGAGAGAGAGAGAGAGAGAGCAAGCGTTATAGGCATGTCCACATCCACACTTGTCAGGAAATCCCCTCAAAAGAATCCTTTCCATATCACCACTCATTTTGTTGTTCAGAAAAGCCCCCAAATCCATTCTGCTTCGTTTGTGCAGTGATTGGGGTGATGTGACCGCTACACTTCCCCTTTTAGGGAGCCGTGTAAACTAAACATTCCATCAAAACCCAGCCACTCTCCCTGCACCTGCTTTGCTATAGACCCTGTCTTTCCCTGTCTTCTACTGACCATCATCAAAGGCCCATTGTCAAACCACAAAATGTGTCCCTTCAGAAGAGCCTGTCTGATGAATCCCTATCAGTAAACATAGTGAGGAAGATAACATTTCAACTGATTGATCAACACTTCTACCTCGAGTGACAAGGACCCATGACAACTATGGGTCAAAGAACTTGCAAGGTGTTTCCCCAGAATAATATCCTTCTAATTTAGAACACGACACTTTTCTATCTTAAGACTGCCACCTTTCTCCCTCCATTTAGCCACTCATAGTAGTTGGTTGAGGTGAGTACAGAGAATGACACGTACACACATGCACTTTGCCAGCCTTGGTACAATGGAGTCAAAGAAACTTGACCCTGAATCTCACACCAGGCTCTACTTTCTCCAGTGATGAGTCTGTGGGAAATGGAACCCTTGCGCTTGCTTCCTGTGACTCCTGAGGACCCAGTCAAGGTTCAGAAGTTGCTGATTCCTCCTCTACTCCCTCCAAATGCTCTTTCCTACCAACCCTCCCTTCCTAATGAGACAGGAATTATTACAGGCTGAATTATTACATCTTATTAAAATCCATGTGCTGAAACTCTAAGCCATTGTGACTGTGTCCTTTAAAAACATGACTGACTTAACACTATGGTTGTTAAACACTAACTCCACCTGACTGACACCCTTAGAAGAGACTGGGACACAAAGGAGCGTGTACAACTCAGAAATCCACACAAGGATGCAAAGAGAAGATGGTCCTGCGCAAGACACGGAGAGAAGAGTCAGGAGAAAACCATGAGAAAATAAAGGCCTCCAGTCTACAACATCTTATTATGGAAATCCAAGCATACCGAGCCAAAAATACCACATTGGTGTGCTCGCCATGTCTACTGGTGTACACACACATTCTCCTGCCCCCTCCTCCTAGGGCTCCTCTCTGCCCTCTCCAGACACTATGTTGGGGGGGGGGGTGAATGGTGAGGCGGGGAAACCAGAAGTCACTGACTGCTGACTGAACACAGATAGTTTTGCTTCGTGTATTGTACTTACCAGAAACCTAGCCCACATGAGGGGAATCCTGAGGGGAATCCTGACTACCAGCAGAAAGGGAGGGCCTTGGCCTCTTCCCATCAGGAAGATGGCTGCACAACTCCCTGCTCACACTTCCCTCACGTGTAACCATTTCCTCCTTTTTGGAAAGATTTTTTTTTTACCCACATTGCTCATTAACGAGAATTGCTGCTGCTCTCAAATGGCTAGACTCTGCAATTCATTGGGAAGGGAGGTCAAGTGCATACTATCCCTGGGGAACACTAGTATTCTAAAACACTTGTTCTATCTGTTGGGTATTTCCTCTGCCAGGTAGACTATACAAACTACACAAACATGTCGGGATTTGTTAATTTGCCATGTGTGTATTCTGCTAATATTAACAGCTATTTTAAAAACTCTAAGGACATTTTTTAAGATATATCCTCCCCCTTCTCATCCTCTGCCGACAGGAAGCACACCCAACTCAACACTGACTTCAGATTCTTCCACTCCCCTTAGAAGGCAAATTTGGCCTTTTTTGTAGTGGTGCATCATTCTGGACATTCTTTCCCTTTATCTGGGATTCTGGACAAGCTGAGATCATATAGAAATGGCAAAGGATCCTCTTTGGGGAGTGCATCTAGCCAAGGGGGAATTCAAGGCCAGAATGTAATAAATGAAATTGTAGCTCCTGACCTAGAGGATGCCTACACTAACAATCCCACCTCTATCCCACACCTCCCTCTCCCCTTAACATGTCTACATGTGTTGCTGTACACCAAGATATGGTTAGAGCATATGTTAACAGTATTAAAGTTTGAGGTGTAACAAAAGTGAAATGAAGTCTAGATCAAGTTTTTAAAAAATAGCTTCTTTAAGTAAAGGCTAATTAACATGGATTTGGAGGGACCAGGGAAGATGAGAAACATGTTATCTTGGCATCCAGGTCTTCACTGAATTTTTTTTTTGTAATTCTTCTGCTTTCAGAGATGTAGTGAGTTAAACCTATTGTTGAGAAATGAATGCCTTTTCTATTAAGAATCCTTCCCATTTAAAACTAGAGATTCTTACCTTCATGAAATCATTTGCTAGCCTTCCCTGGTACAGTTACTTGTCTGCACTGTGGTCCCATCCCCACCCACTGAGGACTTTAGAGCCGGTAAAATCAAAGCCAGGCACTCTGGGTGGCAAAACTAAGACCAAGTTAGAGCAGAAAGGCAGAGGTGAATGGAGTGAGCTATTCCTGTTTTGTTTTTCTGCTTTTATTTCTTCTGCCAACCTTTCCATGGTGCTGGATGAAGAGAAACAGTTAATGTTCAGCTGCAAGTCAGAAAAAGAAACACAAACCTGGGAAGCCATTGTTTCTATATGTCTTAACCTTCAGGTGAGCACTGGTATAAACATTTGTAACTATTTGTGCAAAAATCAAACAAAATTTCTAAAGTCCAGTTGGGTAAACCCTGGGAAACCAGAGCTTTAGAACTCAACAAAAGATCACCAGGGCTACAGAAGAAACCCCAGTGCTACATTAAACCTCCTGTCAACATGATGTCATTCCAGGACACCTTAATTGACCACAGTAAATATCCAAATGGTTACCCAACCTCAATAGTTTTTCCATGAATTGTAGAACAGAGGTGGTGATGGGACCATCTCAGATCTGCCCATATGTAAATCACCTACTTCTCTTTCTCTTTTCTGTAATCATCTTTAATAAGCCCAAAACAAATATAGAAGACAAATGCTATGTTCCCTACTGAAACAATTGCAAACATCTGTTAAGGTCAAAGAGCACAAAGATTTCCATAGCCCCTACAGTTTCCAAGGTAAGTTCGGAGAAGCCTAAGCTAGCAGGCTTCAGCCAAAACCCAACAATTCAAGGATGCTTTCCTCTTTGTACACTTAAGAAATAATAACGTTGGCATCTTACAGAGATGGCTACTATGGCTTTCCTTTGTGATACATTTCTTTCCCTGAATAGATCTCATTACTATTTAACTTGACTCTTACATGAGTCTGTGTGGTAATGGTATTTTTGAATAGACAATCAAGGGGAAAGGAATGTGGGTCTTTTCAAAGTCAGTCTGCCAAGAAATCTGGGAGACTTGTACTTCATCAAGTTCAACCTGAAGCTTTTCTTGTACATCTATTTCCTTATCAACTTGAGAGGTTTTCAGTTGGGTCTATCTTAGAAATATATTCAATTTAAAATATGTGTAAGTATGATTAAAAGCTTCATATAAACTGTAAAATTATTTACTTGGTTCAAGTTGCTCAAAAAAATCAATTCCTCAAAGTTCTACATATTTAAACTTCTAAATGTATGGTTTAACATGCAAAGTTTAAGTCTCATCTAAAACTACACTTACCGCGGTTTACCCAAGTCTGAAGAAACATCAACAGTTTTATCTTGCTATTATTTATTTCAAACATTCCAATTTGAAACTCAATAACTGTTTAGGAAATTAAGATCCATGTTTTAAATTAAATTAAAATTAAAACCCGTATTTTAATTTATAAATGACTATCAATATATGGTAACTGATAATTCTATAAAGAAAATAAGGTTAAATCTCTTTGTTTTATGTAGCTCCCAAACCATTAATCCAGAACACACTGTCTTTAGTAACAGTCATAAATCTCTTTCCATCTATTGCCTGTCCACAGTTGTGCACACACACTAGCATTTCTCAAGCAGGATGGGTGACTGCTACACTCATTCTACAACACCAAACTAGTATAAAACCAACTGGCTTTCTTTGCAAGCATGTACCTTTCAGCCTATACCACTATTCATTTCAGGAGGAAAACAAAGTCTGTGCTATGAAGAAAGTTATTCATGCCATGTCCTCTGGAATAAGAGGAAAACCACATGCAGGTAATGTCAGGAGCAGAAGTAGGTGAACTAAGGGAGAGATGACAAATGGATAAGGCAGAGGCAGGAAGTAACAGGAAAGTTGTCCAAGGGGACAAGTATGAAGCCATGAAAAGAAGATCCCCTATGAGGGAGACAGGCCGAGAGATCTAAGATCAGGGGAATGGCTTTTCAGGAAAATGTAACAGGGTAAAAAAAATAGTAGAAATGATTTTTAAGTTGCAGAAAGTGAATACACATTTGACTCAATTTGACATTTGAACTCTCCCACTTTCTCCTTCCCTCCCTCCCTCCCCCACCCACCCCTCTCTGAGCATGACAGATGGCAGAAAAGACACTTTATTAGGAATTAACCTGCGTTTCCCCTCAGCGGCTAACTAATCAGCTCATGAGACCCTGTGCAAGCCAGGAACTTCTCTATGGCCCTTTTGAGTTACAAACTAAGTGCTTTAGCCCTGAGTCTTCAAACCTTCTGTTCTGATAATGTAAGAATTTATAAGGGGTTGTCCAAGACAGGGACACAAGAGGTTGCTCTTAATGTACTTTAATGAACTATGTGAATTTTTTGTTTCTTTTGTATGTTCCTCATCCACAGTATAACTCGTTTTCACTGTATTTGATTCCACTGCCCTGCATCGTGAATATGCACTTCAGTTTTCTAATTTGGAGAGGGGAAGGGAAAAAACAAAATCCTTAAATAGGGATACAAGTTGACCCATTGTAACAATGAGATGTACAAGATGGTATGTTGAAAATGAACTTTACAACTTCGGGGAGAGGGGAGTGGTTGGGGAGGTGGGAAGGGAAGGGATTGTAGGAGAAAAACAAAGGAGGAGGCAACAATGCTCAATAGGAAATATACTCATTGCCTTACTCGTGTAACGTAACCCTTCTGTGCAGTATTTTTACAATAAAAACCGTAAAAAAAAAAAAAAGAATTTTTAAGGGGCTGACCTTAAGATAGTGATTAAAAACAGCCCTGGCTCTCTGTAAGTCAACCCTACATGAAAGAAAAAAAAATGAGTTAACAAATTTAGGTCTTGGTTTATTGCTCATCAGGCAATCCTAATTGCCGTCTAGAAATAGGTATAATAGTATGTGATTCCTATATCCAGAGCAGAATTACAGGTGAAGTTGTTTGGGATATCACACACCAATGAAGTATGAAGGGAAGGGAAGGGAAGGAGTCAATCAAACCCACCTTCACTGACACACCTTAGTAACAGTAACCATCATCATCATCATCATCATCATCATCATCATCATCATCATCAATCATCTCATCAAGACAATTAGCCCATGTCCACTGTGACCCAAAAGCACCTCTGATCTATAAAGTTTACTATATTTATTGCTTGAGTATTTACATTGTGCACTAGGTGCTTCAATGAGGAACTAGGTGTCACTCTCTCTAAATGAATACTGAAGGTGTGAAGGTGTTGTAGTATTACTTACTTTATCTTCATGACTCCATATTACCTAAGCTAAGACTTACAGAAAAACAAGTTGTAAGTCCTATTTCTTTTAGTTTTGGGATCTTAGGTACAGTTAAGTCTTCATTTCCTACTTGTTGACAGGTAAAATACAACTTGCCATTTTTGAAGGATTAAAAGTTAAGCAGAGTATGACGTCCTGTAATAAGCAACAAATGTCCAATTCTATCCCTTAACACTGCCAACTTTTTAGTATTTGTATTGTATTTAAATAGTTGTATGAAGGATTTACCACTTAACAAAGCAATTGATGAATACAGTGCATCTCGACCAATGTCTCCCCCTTTCAATGGTCTCGCTCCCCCTCCCAGCTCACCCCTTGCCAATTAAAAGAAAGCAAAGAGGCTTTTATAAACTATGACATTTAAAGCCTCTGTCTTGGCGTTCAACATGGCAGATAAAATATAATTTCCTTCCTGAGCTCAAAGGATTCCAAAACCTACTTTAGAAATAATTTTTAAAACTTAAAATTCTAATGATTTGCATCTTCACTCAACAGCAAAAGCAAGGGTCCAAAAGAAGAAGTCATTTGGACACATTCCTGAACTGAGTGCATGTGTGCTAAGACCACTTCCAGAAGTGAGCCACCTCAAAGGTCTGAAATTCCAATGAGCCTCATTTTCGTATTTTAGAAGCCTTGAGCCTAGTGTCTCCAAGGCCACCACTGGTTTCTGAAAAGGTGACACTGCCTTTACATTCCTGCACAATACAAGCTTCAGTTTTACTTCACGTAGGAAGTGAAATGGGTACACTACTCTGTGTGTATGTGTAAGCTAGATTCTCACTACATAGCACATGGTGAAGTTTAATTATTTCTTGGCTTATCAGCCTTCATACTAATGACTGAGAGATTTCTTCAAATGTTAGAGCGTTATGACCCTGAACCAACAAATGTACGTATTTTGGAAGTCTGAATTATGTCTGCACCCTAAGTCATACAACTCATCAAGATGACTTCAGTTCTCAATCTACCAAAACAGAGAACCTTTCCTGGGAGGGTCTTTAAAGTTCCAAGGACTTTCTGATTAATCTTTTATTATTATTTTCATTTCAAACACTACTATTTGACTATCAAGGATGGGACTGGATTATCCTCCTACCCAATGAACTTCTGAAACAGTGCAAGTGCCCAATGTACTTAAGGTATCATAGCTACACCTGAAGACAACTTCTGTGTTCTACCAACTTCTGCCCAAGGCACCAGGGACCTGTTATGCAATATGACCTCTTTGAAAAAAGCACGAGAGTAACTACAAGAAAAAACAAAGAAAGGAATTGGGGAATTCTTGCATCATTTTGCAGTGAATGTGAGCTAAAAAGATGACTGGGTTTGTAGGAGGCATTGTCTTAAATGCTTGACAATTTCACTTAAATCCTTACACTAACCCTGTGTTACAACCCCTACTTGAAAGACAATTCTGTGGCACAGAGAAAGTAAATGACTTCCGAAAGTTCACACAGCCAGGAAATGACTGAGGCAAGAAACTAACCTGGCTTCAAAGTCCAACCCCCAATCACACTTAGCCCTAAAAATCATGCTTGAAGAAATATCACATTCCCTTCATGAAGCACAACTGCTAATACACACACACACACACACACACACACACACACACACACACACACACACACACACACACACACACACTTCAAAGAAAAATAATAAACATGCAAATAAAACTCAATTCTTTCTCCCTTACCCAGAAAAAATAAAACTGTGAAAAGTAAAAGTTCAGTCAGGTGCTTGCTGGTGGCTCACACCCATAATCCTAGTTAGTTGGGAGGCTGAGATCTGAGGATCGTGATTCAAAGCCAACTTGGGCAGGAAAATCCTGAGATTCTTAACTCTGATTAACTACCAAAAAAGTGGAAAGTGGAACAATGGCTCAAGTGATAGACAGCCAGCCTTGAGCAATAGAAGTTCAGGGACAGAATGCAGATCCAGAGTTCAAGCACCAGGACTGGCGCTTACACGCTTACACACACACACACACACACACACACACACACACACACACACAGTAAAAGTTTTCATAGAAATATCTTAAGTGATAAGGAGAAAGAAAACATTGTGTATAGGTCTGGCATTCCTCCCAAACACCATTTCCCTAGATTACCCTCAAGTGTTTCCTTATGCCCTGGACCCCTGCTGAGCTTGCAGATGGTTTCCATCGCTAAATCTCCAAAGCTTTCAGGAATGTGTTCCTAGACTTCACTCACTCCCACTGGCCTTGGCTAGGCAAAAAAAAAAAAAAGAAAGAAACCTCTGCTTTTTCTGTTTCCCTAGGTTCACATTTAAAACCTTAAGAGTGCAAAAGAAAGAAAACATACCCTCTGTCTCCCATTTCATCCCATTTATAACTTCCAGTGGGAAAAAGAGAATCAGACTGCTTTAATCAGAGACTGTTTTCTAGGCTGGTATCGCCTCCAAATTAAAATTTAACTACATCCCAGTGAGAATTTGCCTGTGTAGTTGTCTTTACTCTTGAGCAGGCTCACCAGATAATTCTCTCACATGACAATCATCTAGATGGCCGTCTTTCCAGCTGTGGAGGGAGGGAGTGACATGCAACAAAAGTCTCCTCTGCACAACTGGGTGCTGCGGTTTGGCGACTAAACCTCCATTTTCTCAAAAGAACCGAAGAGCCACCTCCTGAATTACATAAGCATCCTTGGGAAATTCATGGAGGGTGGCCAGCCTGACAGCAGACAAGCTATTTCTGGGCAAAATTCCACACAATGCCTTACAGAAATTCAGATGGATGGATGGATAGATGGGTGGATGCATGGATGAAGGATGGATAGATGGGTGGATGCATGGATGAAGGATGGATAGATGGATGGATGGATGACAAATAGGCAGACAGGCAGATAGATAGATAGATAGATAGATAGATAGATAGATAGATAGATAGATAGATAGATAGATAAATTGAGATGGGTGGATGGATACAGAAGTTAGAAAGTGTGATATTTGGGCATCATTCACATTGAGATACCCTATTTCTGACTGAATACTCCTGAAGTCCTCAGGTCTTCAATAATCAGCCTGCAACAAAAGTATATTAGTTAGTGACATCAATTATATTGAATGGAGCCCTGACGTACCAACAATGATAGTTATTCAGACGTAGGTGCCCTGTATAACCTAAAAACAGAAAGCACTATCCCACTGTGATCACTGAGGCAAGATTTGATGTCATGTGTCCGTGTATCTATGTGTATAGGTGCTATATGTGTATATACACTCAAATACATATAGACCCACACACATGCCCCTAAGTTGCTTTTTAAAATAGTGTCTTCCCATGAAGCCCTGGGAACCTCCCCAAAATACATCTCTCTCAAACATACAAAATGTATTCATCTTTTAAAGAATCCTGACTGTCTTCGACCTCATAGCTTTTTCAAGAAGTAAAGGACATGTTCTCTGGATTATCTAGCATCTTAAGAGAGAGACTAGATTGGAAAGGAGTTTAAACGGTTAAGAAATCTTGATAAAATGACAACGGTCTTAACTGCGTGCATCAGGCCTAAAGTATGTTCACACTGACCATATACACAGTCTTTTCCTCAGCAGTCACCTGACTTCTGATTCACCAGCTAAAATGTCTTAGGAAGGTAAGGAAGGTGTGAAGGGAGTAGGGAAATTTTTGAGAAAAGTAAAGGCCTGAGCAAAGCCAGGAATTTCTTTCTTTTTGTTGCTTTTTAACAATTCACTAGTCCTTTTGGACATTTTGAAAACAGAATTTTACAAGAAGTCATGAAAATAAGACAGAAACATTTTATAAATACATATATTTGTCTGCATTGTTTATTCCATCATTTAGATATTGTGGGGTTTTGATGCCTGTAAATGAGTATCTTAACCTCCAGAATTCTTATTTCTGGAGTATACTGGGAGAAACTGGAGGTGAGCATGTCAGTAGACCAGCTAGGCCTTCCCTTTTAGGCACACCAACTATTTCCCAAAGACAAATATGAAACCACCATAAGTTAATATTCTATACCAACCAGTTTAGTATCATATCATCAACAAGATTTTACAGTATAGATATATATACACACATCTATGTCTATGTATATATATGTATGTATATGTGTATATGCTATAAATATATGTGCATACATATACATATATACCCACACACATGCCCCCTAAGTTGCTTTTTAAAATGGTTCTAGATATTGCTTTTTTTTTAAACCAAACTACCATAAAGAACACAAGACATCCATTTTCTAGGACCAGATCTTCCCAGAAGATTTTTCTCTGGTACATATTCCATTTACTTTACCCATGGAAGGAAAATAGCTAGAAATTGTTCTTAATGCAAAATTTTAAAAATAAAAATAAAAAAGCTAGAGACCAACATATGGAATATTAAACCAGGTTAAGTCCAGTAAGATTACAAACAGCCCTCCAAGAACAGAGAACCTAAATGCTTAGGGCGTTCACTGAATTTGGGGTATGGAGAGAATAGAGAGGCTTCTCTAGCAGACACTACAATGGAAGGTTGGGCCTTCCATTGTGAAAGAACAGGAATGCCATGATCTGCACAATCAATCTTGTGCATTTTATGCAGACTCAAATGGTGCCCTTTCTCCACCTGCTAGGGATTGGCAAGAACACTGGCTAAAGCAATAAGGTAAGAGACAATCATTTTTAAATGAATTTCAAAGTTCTTGTCTGTTTAAAAACCTGTAACACACTGAATTCAGGACAATGATATATACATAATACATATTTATATGTGTATATTATTAATTTTGGTCTCTATTACAACATATCCCTTCCCCCAAGACACTATCTTTGTAAGTATAGATAGCCCTCTAAGTCATACACAAAATTCTAAGGCACAGAAAAGGAAAATGGTTACCACCTAGAAGGTAGCCCAGAAAGCATCCTGGCAATCTGATATATTCAACATGGGCAGTATCAAGTTTTTATTAATAAGGACAAAAGAGATGGCTTCCCCTTGCTGCCACGTGTTGTTCCCTCAGACTGCTGAGAATCCTTCAGCACAAAGTCCTCTTACATATAACCTGCCATTTTCCAAGGAAGCACCACATTCAGCTCCGTCTTGATATAGCCAATAAGTCCCCTTTTGGATGGTAGAACCAAACTACTACCCAAAGAAATCAAAAAAGCAAATCTGAAAAACACATTATTTGATAGATAAAAATCAGCCAACCAGGGAATATGGAAAGAAAAAAAAAAACGTGGGAAGAGAGGGAGGATTGTGAGCTTAAAACTTCACACCAACAACCCTAGCTGCCTTCTTCAACTGCATGGGTCTGGGGTCTGGGGTCTAAGAATCTTCACAGAACAATAAGGTGGGAATCAAGAGAACCCCTGAAAGGATTAGAACGCTGACAGGGTAACCATTTTCTCTAGCTAGCTCTGTAGGCCATCTTGTTCCTACAAATGCCAAGATGTCTTCATCTATGCCAGGTGGTGCCAACACCCATCACTGGTTTGAGACCCATGTCCCCTTGGTCAAATGACCCGCAACAAAGAACCTGTCAGGCAAAGGGTTCCGTGATGCAAATGAGGAAAGCATAGCCACCCTCCTCCCGGTGCAGCAGTGGTTAAGGGGGGAAGAACAATGGGGTGGGGGGATAATAGCAGCGTCGGTTTAAAAATATTTAATCTACAATTTTCCCAGGCAAAAAGATGAGGGTTTTTTTTTGGGGGGGGGAGCGGGAAGGAGGATTCTTAGTAAATTGGAAAAAGCAGAACGGTGATGCTAGCCCTGGAAAGAAGCATACGCGGGTGGGGGAGCGGGGGGGGGGGGGTAGCTGTCATCCTTGTCCACGTCTGTTACCAGGAACACCTTTGGGGCGAACGCCTTTGTTCGGCGGGTGGGTGGTGTAGAAGATGCAGAGATCAGATGGGACTGACTGCCCGGCCCTCCACACCCTGTTCTCTGGCGCATGCGCGAGGCCAAGACAAAGGAATAGGTAATTACAGTCCCGATTCATTCATTTTGCCCGCAGTCCTGGAGTTCTTGTTCGCCCGGGCTGTACCGAGTGGGGTATCCACGCACCCCTCCTAGCAGAAGCCCACCTCGATGCCACGGGGAGCGAGTGGCCTTGGAGACCGAGGTGTGCGTGTGTCACCCCTGCGCCCCGCGCTAACGCGTCCATGTGCGCCGTGCCGGTGTCCGCGCCCTGACCACTCCCGGAGCCGAGGCTGCGCCCCGAGCTCGCTCCCAGGCGGAAACGTCGGGGGGGGGGAGGAGGAGAGGGGGGAGGAGGGGAGGAGATCGGGACCCGAGCCAGGCGTTCGATGAATATTCATGAAAAGCCTGTGTACAGGCTCGGCGGCGGCCGCGCATTGTGCGCGCGCCCTCGGACCCGGGGCTCTCGACAACGTATTTATTGTTTTTATTGATTATTGGGGGGGGGTGGAACGGGCCAGGAACCCCAGTCCGCTTTCAGGGTTGGCGCCATAGGCAAAGGCGACTGAACTCCCCCCCCACACACACACCCTCCAAACCCTGTGCCCGCCCCCCTCCCACCCTACCCACACCGCTGGACTGCGCCCCGGCAGGGCCGCGCGCTGTCACACCCGCGCTCAGCCCCCCGCCCACCCCCCACCCCCCTCCCCTCCACCCCCAAGCTGGGGCGGCCCGGGCCGAGCGCGGGGAGGGGGGCCGCAGGCTAGACGGAAAGCCGCCCGCCCGGGCTGCCCTGGGAACCTCGAGTTCCAAGGCTACCCCCAAAACCCAGATCGCCGAGCCCCGCGGGTCAAGGAAATCCATCTGCCAAACCCGCTAAGTCCTCCCCTCGCCCTGCGGGTCGGACCCCCGCCCCCCGCTTCCCGGTTTCCCCCCTCGCCTCACCCCCTTCCCCCGCCCCCACCCTCCATCTTTGAACGCTGCGCCCCGACTCTCACCCAGCGCCTTCTTCCCGGTGGCGATCGCTCGAGGGAGAGAAACGCGCGGCTCAGCCCACAAAACCCGCACCGCTGGGGCTCCGGGGGCTTCCCGGGGTCCGCGACCCGCCTTCCCCGAGGTCCCCAACCTTCCCTCCCAGACACGGATGCCCAGCCCTGCCCTCCCCCGCCGCCTCCCCACCCCACGGGTGACCGAAGCCGCCCGCCTCGGGGCGACCCCCCCGCCCGGACCCCCCCAAAGCAAGCGCCACCGAGCCCTCGCCGGGGGGAGAGGGCAGCTGGGCTCCATCTAATCCCGGGAGAGAATCCGGGGGTGGGGCGGAGGCTCCGGGGACCCCGGCTCTCGGGGGCTCTGGGGATGGGGCGGAGGCTTCGGGGGGCCTCGGGGCTGCCCGGCGCGCGTCCTTACCGGCTCTGGGTGCCGGTGCCGCCCCTGGGTGCGCTCGGTGCCGCCGAGGGGCCCGGGTCGCTGGCGTGGTCCGGCCCGGTGCCTGGCCGCGGGCGGAGGCGCTCTCCCGGCTCGACGGCGGAGCCCGGAGCGAGGAGGAGCTGGAGCGCTGCCGCCGCCGCCGTCGCCGCTGCCGCTACTGCCGCCGCCGCCGCCGCTGCAGCCTCTGCATTTCTCGGGCTCGCGCCCCCCTCCCCTTCCCGCCCGCGCCCTCCCCCTGCGCGCCCGCCCGCCCCGCCCCGCCCCGCCCCGCCCCGCCCCGCCCCGCGCAGACCCCGCCCCGCGCGCCGCCCGCCGAGCCCCCGGCCCCCCCCCACGCCCGGCGAGCCGAGAGCCCCCCCACTCCGGCGCGGACTCCCCCGTCCCCCGTCCCCTCCCCGCCCCTCCCCTCCAGCCGGGCACCTGGCCTCCCCTCGGGGGTCGGCACAGCCCCCCCACCGCCCCGCCCCGCAGGGGCTGACAGTGGACTCTGGGCGGGCTCCCCTTCCTCCCCCTTCCTTCTTTCTCTCCCCCTCCCCTCTTTTTCCCTCCTCTTCCTCCTTCCCTCCCTCCCTCTCACGGTCTCGTTCCAGTATTTGGAAGGAGAGAATAAGAACGGCGGGGCTCCCTCCACGCCCCAGGGACTGGGGAAAGGGGTCCAGCCCCGGACGCTCTCTTGGGCCCCCCAATCCGCCGGGTCTCGGCACCGGGCCGGCGGACAGAGCTTGGGGTGCCCCGGTGGCGCCCCTCAGGGCCGACCTCGACGGGGTGTAGGGTGGCCCCGAGGTCTGGCGCGCCTGGACCGGCGGCTCCGCGGACGGGGCGCGCAGCTGGGGCGGCGCCCGCGCGCCCCCCGCGCCCCCCGCGCGGCCTCCGCACCGCCGGCCTGCGCCAGCCCCGGACGCCGCCGTTTGGGGAAGCGCGACGGCCCGCCGGGTCCAGCGGGAGGGCGGCGGCGGCGCCCCTCCGAGGACCGGGAGAGCACCGAAGGCGCCCCGGCAACGGCCGCCGGGGACTGCCCTCGTCTCAGGGCCGACGGTCCAGGCTGCGGCCGGCGGCGTCGGGTCCCCGGGCTCCCGCGCAGCGCCGCCCGGCGCGGCACCGGGACGCCGGCTAGCCCCGGGCTTGGGGAGACGCGTTCGCCGCGCTGACCAGCTGGCAGGAGGGCATAGAAAAGACCAGACCACCCGCGGTGACACCGTTCACCACCGCGGCTGCTGCCGCAGACAAAAGCCGGGTCTGCCGTCCCGCACACCGCTCGGGCAGCGGGGCTCGCATTCGTGACCTGCGGGCGCTCCCTGGCGGCCGGCGGGCGGATCTCGCCGTCTCCCCGTGGTTCCCGGCGGCGCTGCGGGCCGGGTCTGCACTCGGGACCCCGGCCTGGGTCCGCCACGCGCGGGGCCTCCGGACTCGGGCGACGAAACGCCACCGCGCTCCGGGGGCCGGACGCCCGCGCGCGCGCTCCCGCATCGCGTCGGGGGAGGTAAGTCGCCTCGACCCGAAATCAACTTACTGAACTTTAAATCAATCCAAACGACCACGACAGCCCGATTCTACTACAGGAGGGCGTTGCCGCCGAAGTAGTTACATTAATGGATTCCCTATTTGATGCTTCTAGAAACTGCGCCTGAGAACACGGTCAGCCAGCAAGGTTCACACTTGAACCAGAGGATGGTAAAGGGGAGAAATGGGTTAGGTTGCTTCTCTCTTTCTCTCTCTCTCTCTCTCTCCCTTCCTTGCTCCTTCCCTTCAGCCTCGTCTGTCTACAGAATTTTACTTGTTTGAATGTCTGTCTCTTCTGTGGCAAAATCGGGTCTGGGAAACGATTGAGGATTCTAAGGCTATTTGAGAGACACACTGACACGGGCTGTGACAACTAGAAATGCCTCCGGCCTCGGGGACCTCGCCAGCATGGAAAATTAGACTGTAAAAAAAATTAACTTTTATATGACTTTGAGAGATGAGTATTTGTAATTTTATGTTCCAAAATATTTACTGACATTGTTAGGAGCTGATGAGTTATTCATTTAGTAGTCAGATTTTATTTTTATTCCGGTGATCACCTTAAAATTAGTCCATATGTGTTCCTATTGCATTTGAACGATTCACCTGTGGTGTTTTCTTCTATATTTTTCTCTTCCAAATCAAAAATTCAGACAATGTAAGGATTCGTGTGTGATACCTTCAGTCCTTCTGGCCAGATTTTCATGATGGAGAGCAAACAAGCCTTTCCAAGGTGTGATTGGAATATAGATCACAGTCACCATGGCAACTGGAGGCAATAGGAAGAGAACTAAGAGTCTTCTCTATTTCGTTTTTCATTAGATTTCATTTTTTACTTAAAGAGGAGAGGAGAAGGACGAGGAGGAAGAAACACAAAAGTAAAGGAGGAAGTGTTAGGGTATAGAGCACTTGCTTAGCATTCTAGAGTCCTTGGGTTCAATTCCACAAGTTCAATTCCATTTTTGTTCATTACCACAAAATGAGAGAGAGGGGGTGGGGTGGGGAGAAAGGAATTTGGTTAAAATATCTTAAATGCAACTACAAATCCCACTTCATGATGTTTTAGTCTTGTTTTTAGTAGTTCCTTTAATATCCGTAGAGTATGAGCTCTTGAAAATATCTATAAAGATGCCCTAAGAGAAATAGAGAACGAGCCTGTAAAGCTCTAGGTCTTAAAAAAAAAAAAAAGAAAGAAAAAAGAAAAAAAAAAACGAGCATTACCTCTCTTGCATGTCACTGGGCTGCTTATAGACGGAGGAACTTGAAAGTGTGTATTAACATACCAATTCTGGTTGTTTTAATCAGCTTCTCATGGTTACCTTCATGAAAGGAGACTACTTTCCAAATAGAATGAGTAAACAAAGCCTGGACCATAGCATATAAACTGTCTTGCTGCAGTGAATCAAAACCTACATTGTGAGGTTATCTATCTGAAAGATAACTTCTTCCAGGATTGATGATTTTTGTGCATGGACTTCCCACAGAAAGGCTGGCAACATAAGGAAACCCTTGTCACTTCACTTACAAAAACATCCATGGGCATGAACCTCTTCAAACCGTGTCTGTGCCGATTGAGGCATCTGCAGCGGGATATTGTACAGATCTCATTCCACGCATCAGCTTCATCCATGATTCCTCCCCTTGCCCCGGCATACCCCACACAGAGGCCTAACATCTTCCCTGGTTTCCCATCCTTTCCTCCTACCTAGTGAAATGAACATTGAGATCTCAAATTAAAAACCGATCTGCAGGAAGCAGAACAGTGGCACTAGAGCTCCATGTCCTTAACATCTTTGGGGGTTACTCTACGTCCCTCACTGAATTAACCCAACCCTTCAGAGACCCATTCAGTGAATTTGACAGTGTGTTCAGTTCTGCTGGAAAGTTTGGGGTTGGAGAACCGTTTTGCTATCATTTGTTTCCCAAATCTTGTCTCCAAATGCAAGCGCAAGACGCTATCGCCATGAAAATATGCCACCTTTTCTCCTTAAACACATTAGCAATCTCTCATCACAGGAGAACATTTATAAACCATTGCTTTATCTTTCTCCCATCCCCCCTTATTATTTCACCCTCACCCTTCACTAAGCCGAGTGAAAGGACTTGCTTTGTGGAAAGCAATAATTCCCTACTACTGCTGAGATATTACTAGAGACCATCTAGCAATCTCCAGACACATTTCCGGTTGTCACTGTGGGAGGGGGAGGGGTAAAGAGGAAAGATGCTAACTGAAATCTACGGGGTAGAGACCAGAAAACAAAGCTCAACAACCTACACACAGCCCCCAACCAACAACGATCCAGTCCAAAATGCAAGCCAGCCTGGTTGTGACGCTGAGAACTCTGATTTCGATTAGTATGAAGCTGCTACTCCAGAAATGGCTGCATTTTCATTGATTTTCATTGTGAGCCCTCGGTGCGGAAGTAGCAGCTGCCTCTTGCTGTGGCTTGGGGCATGTCCAGCAGGTCAGCAGTAGACTGGAAGCCCCAGCCTGCCATGTCATGGGCTCCCCCTTTACCAGGCCTACAGCACCCATCCTTCCCCTACTGAATCCAGACCAGTCCCACCAAGAATACCGCCCAAGCTCACTCACTCACGATCCGGGATTTTCTATTCTATTCTCTATCACTATTCCCTATTCCCCCTCCTCTGTGAGTGCATTACAGGACAGCTGCTGCAGCTGCGCAAACATCTGTTCACCTGGCATGAAGGGGCACCTGACACTGCACTAGGGCACTTGCCCAGCATGGAAGGTGGATGAAAACAACCTCAGAAGTCACCTGTACCACCGCACACCCAGTTCCCACCTGTCCCTTCAGTCACAGAGGCCTTTGCTGCTCAGCAGAGCACTCCCCATGAAAAAGACACAGAAAAGCAGGGAGGCCGATTAGGGGTCCTTAGGGCTTAGGATACAAGGCCATAGTCTTGAGAAACAGTCCTTAATTCTTTGGCTACTTCCTCACCCAGCCACCCCATTAAACCTTCAGAGAACAAGTTACTTTACAATGGTGCAAAACTATGTTGCAGAACAAATTTTTCATGGAGGCACATTTGGAAGAGGGGAGCCCCCTCTACTTTTGAATAAATGAGATCGTAGAGGTTTCTGCCTTAAATAGTGTGAGCATTAAAGCCAGCTCTCATTCCTTGGTACCAACTGCTTCTACTCTCAGGTAGGCCCTTTACAGCGTGGTAATCATTAAAATCGTTTTACTTCAACTCCAATACAAAGAATGGTACCCAAAATCAATTGGCAGGTGCACAAGCAAATTACTAAGCAGAATGATGCAAAGGCTTCAGGTTGTTGTTGTTACAAATAAATTAGGGGTTGCTGCTCAGCTCAGACAATAACTACTGTCCAAGTTCAACATCTGCCTAGCCTGTATTTATTTATTGGTTTGTTTATTGAATTGTTTTTGGTGTTAGTACTGGGGATTGAACCAAGAGGGCCTGGGTGTTCTCCCTGAGGTTTTTTACCCAACGCTGGCACTTTACCACTTGAGCCACAGCTCCACTTCCAGAATTTTTTTTTTTTAGTGTTTAATTTGAGATAAAGTCTCATGGACTTTCTTCCCGCTTCAGATCTCTATCCCCAATGATTCATGCTTCTATGGCTAGCAACTCAGGAGACTAAAATCTGAGGATCGAAGTTTGAAGCCAGCCTGGGCAGGAAACTGAGACTCTTATCACCAATTAACCATCAAAAAGCAAACTAGGGGCTGGGAAGGTGGCTCGTGGTAGTGTGCTTGCTTCGCATGCATGAGGCCCTGGGTTCGAGTCCTCAGCACCATATAAACAGAAAAAGCCGGAAGTGTCGCTGTGGCTCGAGTGGTAGAGCGCTAGCCTTGAGCTGAAGAGCTGAGGGACAGTGCCCAGGCCCAGAGTTCAGGCCCACGACTGGGCCAAAAACTAAAACTAAATCAGAGCAGAGGGCAGATAACTACCATGAAAGGTCTCAAGTGAGATGATTTGATCACACAGCAATGTCGTGTTTAGCTTCCTACAAGCCAAGGAAAAGAATATTCCAGCCTATTTAGCCTCTGCTGTCTAATAAGGGAAAATGTCATCATTGTGTCAAGAATGGAAAAAAATCTTCCTAGCAATTAACTCTGCATGGGCCTTATTGCTACATCCCTCCATGAACGGACAATGAGTTTCTTAAAAGATAATTTTTAGTAACTTTTTTTTTTTACTGGAGATACAAAAATGTTCTAGGATAAATCACCAAGCTGCACAACGCAGTTTCTTTGGAATTCTTTTGTGGAAAGGGGAAAGGGATGCTGCCCAAGCAGGCAGGGCTACACAGACATCCACAGTGGACGGAGATCTGTGCAGAGGAGGGAGGAGACAGGGATGGGATGTGGGGGGGAGTAACAGAATGGGGGAACATGTTGGGGGGGGAGTAAGCAGGAACCACCCCACGCACTATGCAAGGAAACTTCCATCAGAGAAATCAAGTCTCCAAATGCGGGGTTCCCCTGGTGCTACCTGCATCTGGAGCAGAGCATTTCAAAGTGGGCACCCACTTTGATTACAGATGGATTACAGACAGAGATTAGGGAGTTCTGGACACCCCTTTTCCTGAAAATCTCTTTTTTCCTTGGGATCAAAACCAAGGCCTTGAACGCGGCAGGTTACTGAGTGACATCCCCAACACTCGCTAGGACCCCCTCCTTAGGAAATGCCAGACATGCTGACATGAACTTGAAACAAATACTGCAGATCACGGATTGGCTGATCAAGATGAATAATACCTAAAAGCTCAAGTGTTGACTTGAAACCCAAAGCCTTTGTACTATTTAAAGATAATATGTGAATTTTTTAATTGACTTCTGAAAGTGCCCTGTTGGCAAATAATGATGATGATGTCAAATTGTATTTCAAAGGCTGCTCTTCTTCCCTCCTCCTCCTCCTCTTCCTCCTCCTTATCCATCTTAATTTGATATCATGGATTATATTACAGTCCTGTGGAGAAAAACTCACCTATTATTGCCTGGAAATGTACTGTGGGAGTCTAACAACACCCCTCCGCTGCGCCACCCTGGGCTTGAACTCAAGTCCTGGGCTCTGTCCCTGAGCTCTTTTATGCTCAAGGCCTAGTGCTCTACCACTTGAGCCACCTTCCAGCTTTTGATGGTTAATGTGCAGATAAAAGTCTCACAGACTTGCCTACCCAGATTGGCACTGAACATCGATCCTTGAATGTCAGCCTGCTGAGTATAGCTAGGATTACAGATGTGTGCTGCCGCTGGCTGCCCACTTCTTGCTTCAAGTGCCTAAACCTTGCGGAGTGGAAGCCCCGGAGGCCAGAAACACCGAGAATAAAAGAGGCTAGCTGAGCCAGAAAGACCTTCGAGGGTCATTGCAAGCTATTCCCCAGCAGGATGGACTGACTGGGAGTGGCTGAGGGGTCCTCACAACATTGGGAGGGGATACAGGTGGAGAGGATTGGGAGGGGATACAGGTGGAGAGGATTGGGAGGGGATACAGGTGGAGAGGGTGCAACTCCCTTCCAGGGGAGAGATGCTGAGGACTCCAGCATCTCTCCAAGGTCTCTCCAGTGGTTTCCAAGGGTAGACAAAAGTGCAGTGGACCTAAAGGACAGGTGGAACAGCTGATAGATGCTTTAAAAATACTGCATGCGTGCGTGCATACACACACACACACACACACACACACAGACCCATGCTGGACGTTGCATTTCTTTAACATTGTTAATTGAAAACTAAAAAGTAATGATATCTTTTTCAAGAACAATTAAAAACGAAGGTTAAACGTAGAATCCACACAGTATAATGCAGGAACTTATCATCAGGAGCAAAAGGGAAGAAAACTTTTCTCAGAAGGTCAAACAGTGAGTAGTTTAGTTACTGAAGGTCATGAGATTTCTGTTTCCATTAACCAGCTCTTCATTATGGCAGAAAGATAACTAAAAAACATGGCTTTTTATTTTCTGGTGCAATATTATTTACAAAAACATTGAAAGGTGTGTCTTGATATAGGGTTAAGCCTGCCTATTTTTTGATGTACATAATAAATTCTTCTTGATAAAAATCACCCCCAGGGGCTGGGAAGTTGGCTCAGTGGTAGAGCACTTGCCTTGCATGCATAAGGCCCTGGGTTCAATTCCTCAGCACGACAGAAGCAGAAAAAAGCAGGAAGTGGTGCTGTGGCTCAAGTGATAGGGCACTAGCCTTGAGCTGAAGAGCTGAGGGACAGCACCCAGGCCCAGAGTTCAGCCCCCATGACCAACCAAAAAAAAAAATCAACTCTAAAATATAATTGAAATCAACTTGCAACTCCATTTTTTAGGCTGTACTTGAATGAACTCAGCGCCTTCCACTGGCTAGGCAAGGGCTCTTCCACTTGGACCATGCCCCAGTGTTGTTTATTGCTTCATGTTTTACATAGAGTATTTTTGCTTGGGGCTGGTCTCCAACCATAATTCTCAGACCTCTATCAACCAAGTGGCTGAAATTACAGGTATGGGTCACCATACCCAGTCCTTCCAATTTGTTTAACAGGCATTATCTTATTTACCTCAGGAAATTATTTGAAGGTAATCAGCAAATTATTTGAAGGGGGGAATTGGGGGCAGGAAGATGGACTTTCTAATCTTTTCCACATGCTAAATAAAGAATTTCATGTGACCATTCCTCTATTCTCAAAGTATTATCTTCTTTTTACTAAGCTAAGCTATCCACATTCCTTTACTGAGCTAAATACTTTCAGTTGTGTTTTTCACCCACTAAAAACATTTATGACTTCCTGATGTGAAAGGTGATTAAAAAAAGTTTTTGAATTTAATCCCAGTTTCCATTACAGGAAATGTACATCCCCTTCCACAGCACATTTTATTTCAATCTCATAAATTTCACCTTCTCCCAGTAATTGAATTATAGTTGGGACTGTCTGCCAGTCTAGTCCAGAATCATCTCCTTGTGGAGAAGCAAAATGCTAAAAAAAAAAAAAAAGAGGAAGGAAGGAAGGAAGGAAGGAAGGAAGGAAGGAAGGAAGGAAGGAAAGAAAGAAAGTCAAGTCCACCAACCAGATGAGACAGAAATATAACACAGCTAAAGAGAAATTGAATATAATAAATACCAGACTTGGCACAGGAAATTGGTCTGAAAGGGACATTTTAAAATACTATACATTGGGCTGGGAAGGTGGCTCAGTGGTAGAGCGCTTGCCTTGCATGCTCAAGGCCCTGGGTTCGATTCCTCAGCACCACATAAGCAAAAAGAAAAAAGCCGGAAGTGGAGCTGTGGCTCAAGTGGTAGAGCGCTAGCCTTGAGCTGAAGAGCTGAGGGACAGCGCTCAGGCCCAGAGTTCAGGCCCCACAACCGGACCCAAAAAATAAAATAAAATAAAATAAAATAAAATAAAATACTATACATTCAAGTAGCACTGTGACTCAAGTGGTAGAGCGCTTGTCTTGAACTGAAGAGCTCAGGGACAATGCCCAGGCCATGAGTTCAAGCCCAATGACTGATAAACAAACAAAAAAATTATTATACATTCAAATGTTCTTCCTTCATGATAAAGGATATCATAAAGGATATCAAGTGAATCCTCGCTAAATAAGTAGATATCACTCCATTCCCCTTTGCCTTAGATTAATTCCTGATGGCAGTGTATGATGGTGGTCTACAATTAATTTGTATTGTCCCATAAATGTAGAGAGCCCTTCAAACATTCAGGCTTAAAATTCAATAGAAACAACAATTGAGAGGCTTTTTACATCACTGTTCCACACTGCTCCCACCACCTGCTTCATCTGGCTAGATGATGAGAATGCTTCACTGCCAACCAATCACCTGGTTCTTTCTGTGGCTAAAGCAACTAATGAGAGCACTGTGTTCCAGAGGCCACTGCCAATTCAGTGGGTCCCCAAAACAGATAGGTCATTGTCATCCCTAATATAGCCCAACTCCTTCATTTTACAAGCTGGGAATCAAAGTACATCATGGTTCAAGATCTTCCCACAAGCTGAATGAAATAGTACTGTCCATTCAGTGCCCTGTCTGCTTCTGTTTTCTGGGGACCAGATCTCCCATCCTTCAGGGCGGGCTGGAGTGGCCGTGACTGCCACATGAATGCTGAGCACGAATTAAACAATTATGGAGTGCCTACTGGATGCCAGAAACTTCCAGAGGGCTGAGAATCCAGAGACTTATAGGTAGGTGAGGCTCTGTGGGTGGTGAGGCCCTTTCCAGACAGTAAGTTCTATCTGAGGAGTTGGCCTGGCGGTGAAGGGTCCCTGGAGTGTCTTGGGAAGGACAGTCAGAAAAGGCACCTGAGCCTTGAGTGAGTGGAGCTTCCCATGGTGACAGGTAGACAGGGAGCGTTGATTCCCCCACATACACACACACACACACACACACACACACACACACACACACACACACACACACACACACACACAGCCACTGGCTCAGGTGTAGGCAGAGCTCCACCGAACTCAGTGCTGACAGGCAGCTTGAGACAAGGACAGAGAGAGACTTTTTGGACAGACTCCAGGGCAGTGGAGGCCAGAGGAGTGTGGACAGTGAATATAGACAAAACTTTGGCAAGTAGATGTGAATTTGAGATGAAGGGAAGTTCTGATTTGCTTTTCCGCAGCACTGGGGAGGGAACCCAGGGCCTCCCACTTGCTAGGCAATGACTCTACCACGTGAGCCACTGCGCTAGCCCCAGCTTTTGGTTTTTCTTTTGGTGGTGGTGGTGGTGGTGGTGGTGGTGGTGGTGGTGGTGGTGGTGGTGGTGGTGGTGGTGGTGGTGGTGGTGGTGGTGGTGGTGGTGGTGTGTGTGTGTGTGTGTGTGTGTGTGTGTGTGTGTGTGTGTGTGTGTGTGTGTGTGTGTGTGTGTGTGTGTGTGTGTGTGTGCCTGTCCTAAGGCTTGAACTCAAGGCCTCGGCACTGCCCGGAGCTATTTCGCTCAAGGTTAACAGCCTACCACTTGAGCCACAGCTCCACTTCTGGCTTTTGGGTAGTTCATTGGAGATAAGAGTCTCCCTGACTTTCTTGCCTGCGATGGCTTCAAACCTCGATGCTCAGATCTCAGCCTCCTGAGTAGGTAGGATTACAGACATGAGCCATAGGCTCCCAGCTTGGTTTGTTTGGTGTGTTTTTAATGAAGGCTTGTGGGGCAAATGTGTTTGTTGAGAAGGACAAGTAAAGCAGAGAGGGCAGGTAGAATGGAGAAAGAAGGGAGGATGACAAAGAAGTCCGGAAAAAGGCCAGAGAATAAGAAAGAAGAGGGTTGGTCTGCTAGAAACAGTTATCTTCCCCAGAGGGAGCAGAAAGGGCGTTGAAACTGTAATGAAAATGGACCACATTGCCAAATATCAACTTATATCTACAAATTCTTCTCTGTTTTGAGCACTGTTGTAAGCTTGATGCCTAGAACAGAACTAGTACACCGTAGGTATTCCAGAAGTATCTATTGAAAGCAAGTATTTCACACTAGTTTTTCCAGTTTGATTTTCCAAATAACCACAAGGTGGCAGGCTCACTCAAAATATCACAGTGCCATTTATTTGGTTACTATGCCTGGCATGATTGCTAGAAAATGGTTGTCTGTCTTTTCCATATCCATTCTAAAAAATTAGAAAGCAAAGTTATAGCATTAGGAGGTGCGTGCACTTGTTTGCCTCATGACAGATAAAACGATGCAGCCATAAACAGAGAAAATAATATCAAAAACTGAGTAAGAAGACAAGAACTAAACTTCTCCCCTTAAAAGAACAATGCTTACATCCATCAAGACACAATGTATCCGTAATGCCCCCACTAAAATAACAACCACAAAAAGGTTTGAATTGAAATTACTAAGACTAAGAATCTGGAAAGGATATGAAATAAAATTGTTAAGGAAGAGGAGGAGGAAAATAATTGCCCTTTTTGAAAGCGAACCTTTGTGTTATTTTATGTTATATCATGCTAACATAACAGATAGGAGGCGATAGGAGTTCCTTGTATCTCAGAGGGTGGGGTTAGGTGTGCCAGCGTCAGGACTGCCAGCCAGGCCTGCCAACCTCTGAGGGGCAGGTCCTGGTTCAATTGCCTTGCAGGCTGTGGGGCTCCTATGCAGGGCTAACCACACATTCCTATACATCCTTTGCCTATTTGAGATGAGTTGGCAACTTCATCATGTGGGAAAATCTGTCCAAGTGGTGTTGTCTTTCCCCATTACAAACCTCGGTGTGAAGAGGGTACTTAGCATTTTCATTCCAGTTTGGTGCTCTACCACTTGAACCACACCTCCACCACGTTTCTAAGGATTTGGATGTTGCTTATATAAGACGCTGCAGCATCTCTTCTGAGGTCCTGATTGTAGACGCATTCTCGGCTGTCCAGACTGACTCACAGAAATGCAGTGCGGGACTGGAGGCCCAGCCAAGCAGACCTCCCGGGGACCTGTGCTCCTCACCCTTACCTCAGCAAGCTCAAGATCAGCTCTCTCTTCTGCACAGACACAGTCCTGATTCTGCTCTCCAAGAAGTACCTTAATGGGAGTGCTCCCCCATCATCCCAGGGCATGTGACATTTTGGGGACAGAGTTCTCACAGCCATCCTAAATGTACATTCACAGATAGCGGGACAAACTCCCCCTCATTCCATGGCAAATGAAAGAAAAGTGGAGTGCATATGTATATGTCCATGTACATTTCTAGATGCATATTGGCGACATACATACAAAACACATTCTCCTGAGAAGAAACGTCCTTTCTCCAAAGTTAGATCCTACCCTTTATCAAATTGTTCTTCATTTTAGAAGCTAGTGATAGATGATGATGGTTCCTTAATCATTCATTCATTTGCTTTTATGTCAGTGCTTAGGACAAGTCAATGATGGTCATTATGTCCATGTTGGTCATTTCATTGAAACTTTCTCTGCTGTTTGGCTTGTTGGTGAAACTCCATGCCTAAGGTTGTGTAATAGTGTTACAATGACTTTCTAGAAGCTTGGGGACCCTTCCAAAGCTGTTTTACATGCAAGACATTCTTCCTCAAATCCCTAGCCTCTGCTGCCTGTGCTGACCTGAAAACTACAGGGCTGGGCTGCCCTTCCCCTCCTTCTCAGCTATGGGCCAGAATGAGCGATCACACAGACAGGTGGAAAGCCTGCCCTTAGCAAGAGCCGCAGGGCTGAAGTCAGAGGCAGAACTGCTTCATTCCAAGCAATAAGGAAATGGCTTTCACCACGTCACCTGCTGCTCTGGCCTAGCTACTTGTCAAAATAGATGTCAACTCAAAGCTTTACCTTCATCACTTATAATAATCTGAGTTTTATATCTTTGTTAGAAAATATAGAATTCTATTTTCCCCCTTTGGTTTCTGGAAATGTACACACACATATACCTATAAGTGTGTATATAATATACCTATGTAACATCTAAAGGCTATATCTATATTTAGATATAGATAATGGAGATGATAGCTTATGAACAAACACAGATATAAATTATATAAATGTAGATATGTCATGATACTGTCACCAAATACCCTCCTAGTGATTTCCTCATAGTGATTTCCTCCTAGTGATTCCTCATTGCAATTCCTTTGTCTTCAATCCCTTCTCTCCTGAGTTGAGGTAGAGTAAATATCTACAAAGTTCTCTGAACAAGTAGGGAATTTACACTATTTTGTTATGTGTTACGTTAAACCTTAAATTTTAAAAAAACACAATAAATGAGGGATCCACTAGAGAAGTTAAGTTTGTTAGGATGTGGTCTAACCGATGTTCTTGAACATTTCTGTGAAAATTAATTAACAATGGGAACCTAGTATATCATAAAATGGCCACTAGGGGACACTGTGGCCAAAGCACTCCAGAATGAACTCAAAACCCTCTATCAATGTCTGTAAATTCACGTCATTTTATACATATTGCCAAAAGCGTGTTGTGTTTTCAAAATGGAGAGCTACTGTTTCTCAGATCTGATGCAGCAAAATCTTGTACAAGGCACTTTTTACTTTAAAAAAAAAAAAAAAAAACCACTGTCAGCGGTGACTAAAAAGTAGCTGTCTGGAACATTCAGCATTGACCCCAGACTAAGGTCAATGAGCATGCTCACAGGGCACAGGAACGCTGACCCAGCAGAAGAATGTGAACAAGACACCAGCGCAGAGATGGCATGGGGGCTTCTAAATGTCAGGCTGGGCTGGACACATCACACATCTCCTTCCCCGGGTCTCCCCAGCTCACACCCCTGCTAGTGTTCACATAGAAGGAATTCAGACAACTCTTAACAGCCTCAAGAAAGATTTAAGAGCCCAGAGTGTTTAATCTCATAATGCTTCAGTGTCCCCAGCTGAGCAAGGCCATGACCTGTGCTGAGAAAACCAGGTAGGCTCGCTGCTTGAAGCTGAAGCAAGGGAGGAGAAAGAAGAAAGGTGGAGAGGGCAAAGGTTGGAAATGTGTTCTGATCAGCTGAGAAGCAGTTGCCCCTCTGGCCCATTAAGCTAATCACTTCTTGATTCATTTGCAAGTCCATTGGTTGTAAATGACTTAGACTGAGCACTGACCAAAATGCAAGAACTCAAAGAAGACCCCGAGGCCTAAGCAAAGTGAAGGGACTCGCTCTAAGGTCCCACAGCCTTGCTCTCTTCCTCACTTTCAGGGGCCACCCCGTTGGAGTAGCCACTGAGACCCTATCAACAAGGAGAACTTGCCAGAACCTGGAGCTTTGGGCCAAGCACATTTCTCCCTACCGGCCCAGTACTGAGGAATGACTACAAGAGGTGAAATCTTCATCTCCACCCTTTCTATGGGAGTGCCCACCTCATTAGAGTGGAGCCTCATCCTGTGAGCGATGCTCCTGGAAGGAGAGGAAAAGATGCAGAGAGAAGCCCATAGGAAGACTGCGGTGGAGATTGGATTAAGGCATCTACAAGCCAGGAGACACCAAAGACACGTACAGACACTGGCAGAAAGGAGAGATGCATGGACCCCCCCACACACACACACACCAAATACCCTCTGGAAGCTTCCAGAAAGAACCAAAGAACCTGCTCACCTCGTCATTTCTTATTCTTAGCCTCTAAAATGGTGAGAAAACAAACTTCCCTGTCTGTGGTACTTCGTTGCAGCCCGAGAACATAAAAGAATTTCAGGGCTGGCAAGAAAGAGAGACTTAAATGACAAAGCACCGAAGACTTAAAAACCTTTTTCTCTGTTTTCTTTCATCTGCCTTTCTACTTTTTGCCTTTCTACTCATTCTCAGGATTCCTGTTTTTAAGATAAGTCATTGGTTTCTTTGGGTTTTTAACATTTTTTTTCCCTAAATGTACAGCTCTTGAAAACCTCTGGGAACATATCACATTGTTTTTTCCAGAGCATTTCAAATAGGTAAAAATATTGCCATCCCGTGGACGTTATGCAGCCCTGTGCTGCCTTGGATCTCTTAAAGTATTACAGGTAAAGAATCCCAGGCTCTTTATGATAGCTTGAAGGGAAAGTCAAGAAAGAAAAGTGTCCAAATCTCAAGGAATATAAATGTGCCCAGCCCTTCAGTGAGTGAACGAAGCTTTGGACTCAGATTGTTAAACTCTTCATATAGTCACATAAGTATCACGTGAGTATATGCTATTCTTAATTACCTGCCTGTAACAGAAGAATGAGGAAATCCTCCAAAGTGTTGGCCGATGAGCAGTTTCCTTGGGTGGATGTTGGACAGTAACTCCTAAAAGCACGTTGGTCAGTCAGGTGACATTTCTAATGGTAGCCCAGTAATATTACACTGGAACTGAAAATAAAATGCCTGTTGCCTATTATTTGCACTCTGCCCTTTTTTGTGGTGCAGAGTGGACAGAGACACAGATATCATTGTATTGCAAATGCCACTGTTGTCAGAACCTGCTTTATCATCCTGATGGGTCGAGGTGACTTCAATATTCACCCAGGGACAAATTCATGTACCTAACAAGGCGTTTCTCAGAATGTACCCGGATATGCATTCTGATTGGAAATCACTTTGCTGTTCATAAAACCTCCAACAAAATAATGCAGGTACGCAGTTATGTTCTGCCTGTAGGTACGGTTCTCCCACGTCATTCTGCAAAAGCGCCCCTCCACCTTTCAGGAGTAAAAGAAACATCAAGTACACTCAGAGCTCAATCCTCTCTCCTCATTTCCTGGCTCCTCACGTCCCCGAGATAGGAAGGTCATGAGCTTCCGGCTCTGTGAGCTCTGCGTGCTCACAGTCATTCAGAACTCTGTAAGCCCTCAGTGTGAACCCTCTGCCACTTGTCTCTCAAAGACAAGGGCCAGCCAGACGGTGATGCATATCTGTAATCCTAGTGACACAGGAGACTGAGATCTGAGGATCCCAGTTCAAAGCCAGCCTGGACAGAAAAGTTTGTGAGAATTTTATCTCCGTTTGACCACCAGAAAGCCAGAAGTGGAGGTGTGGCTCAAATGGCAGAGTGTCAGCTTTGTGCAGAAAAAGCTAAGGGAGAGCACTTAGGCCCCAATATGGGCTCAAATCTTTTAAAAAGTTTAAAATTAAAAAAAAAAAAAAAGACAAACGACAAAGGCTATCTTAGAGATTGGACCAAAGCCACATCTCGAACAATGACCTCCTTGATAACAGAACCCTATGTCCTTGCTGAGCTCCAAACAGATCAGAATTTCTAAACGTCCTAAGTAAAATGAAAAGGAAACCAGAGAAAATAATGCAAGCACAGAACTGCGGATGCCCAGCGCTCACAGGCCCTCTGCCGCGCCTCAGCCAGGTTCAACACTCAGGCCCTGCACCCTCAACCAACGCAGGGCTTCTGGTTTCTCAGCCATTGAGTCATTGCTATTGTCTCCTCATGCTCCCTTCTCCACCCCATCACAGCCACGTCAACCCCTGAGACTCAGGGCATGAGTGATCTCTGGCCACGTCCCCAGATGAGTGATAGGTGGAGCACAGTACTCCAGCATCATCATGATACGGTAAGGAGTGGCTAACCTCATGCAGAGCCTTATAATGAAAGTATTCTGGCAACTATCTCCACAGAATAGACATGACACCCATATGAAATCACTCAGCCTAGGATGATCCCTGGGAAAGCTAACCACCTGGCCAACATCGAGGGTGCCAGACTGAGGCTACAGAAAGAATATGCTGGACAGGAACCAAGTAGAGCCAGAAGCAGGAGCAGGAAGTGGTTGCTAAAAAAAAAAAGTGGGATAGCCCTGAGATGGAGATGCATATCCCAGAAGTACAGAAGGTAGGAACTCACTCAGAAATGGACTGCAAAGTTTCAGAATATCATGGAAGTTTCCCCAGATAAGAGTGACTTAGGGAAGGAAAGCAATCAATTCAATGACAGTTTGACTCAGTCAGGCCAGAAATGTGCTCAACACATTTAACTTAATTTATATATATATATATATATATATATATATATATATATATATATATATATATATATATATATATAGTATTTATAGATATTCTTATAGGTTTTCTACAGATCTATTTTATATATAGCTTATAGATCTTCTCATGTCATCTTCACAACTGTATGCTACAGAAAAGACCATTAACTACATTTCAAGTAACTTCGAAGTTCCACAAACTAGTGAGTTCGCGAAGCCAAAATTAGAATCTACCTTACCAGCCATGGCATCAAGAACACTTAACACCACATACATACAGACAGACAGACAGACAGGCATACAGAGAGAGAGAGAGAGAGAGAGAGAGAGAGAGAGAGAGAGAGAGAGAGAGAGAGAGAGAGAGAGAGAGAGAGAGAGAGAGAGAGAGAGAGAGAGAGAAATGGAGTTACTGAGCAAGACAAACAGAGACAGAGATCTTAATTGGAGAATGACACAGAGTCATCAAAACATCACATTCAGGACTACAGAGTAAGGGATGTAGAGGACAACTGAAAAATTTCAGGAATTCAACAGAGCAGAGACGGGTGCCCAGAGAAGGAAGAGTAGCACACAGCAGGTGATCATGAACTCACTGGCGAATGCCGAAGGCCCCAAGCACAATACATGCAATTTGGAATAGGGGAACTGGGAAGATTCCCATGAGATGAGGACAGGGAAGCAATTATCCACCAAGGAGCGAGGACCCCAGACAGCCAAGAAGAATGGATAGCATGAAATCAAGAGTGTCAGGAGCGCCTGGAAAACACCCACAGAGCTGTGGTGATAGAAATTTCCAGAGCTTGGGAGATTCTTGAAGAGGGTAAGATGGAACTCACCAGGCCTGGGGGTAGCGAGTGACGGTATTTCCTGCTCTCCTGGGCACTGGGACTCTCAGCCAGTGGCCAACTTGGAGGCCATGCATGAATGGGGTTCAGGAGGGAGGAGGAGGATGGGACACAGCCCCCCCCCCCCACTGAGGCTGCCAGACTTCACCAGAGAATTAGGCAGCCGTCTAGGAGGCTGACCCTGCTACCCCGAGGTAATCTTTCTCAGGAAGTAATCTGCCTAATGGACATTCCTCTCTTCCCTGGAAAATCTGAAATGCAGAGCAATTGCCTCACTGTGTGGTTCCAAAGGGAAGGGGAAGGAGTCCCCCCCCCAGCAATGATGGAAAACCCCAAGATGCGCTCGTGGCCCCTAGGTAAAGTGGGAAATCTGAGGTCTCCCGGTGTGTAATCTCAAGGTCACACTGCTTTCCGTCTAATTTTCTAATCTTCTGCTGATCTATTTGGTCCGTTTTCTATTTTAGGAACTGTCTCGACCAGCCACTAACTGTACGTCCTGAACTTGCTCAGCTGTCTCTACCCTCCCCCCCCCCCCCCCCCCCCCCCCCCCCGTCTCTCTGGCCCCTGCCGGGCTGGCTAATGTTAACACACTTTGCCAGGGTGTCTTCAAGATTGCAGAAAAATACTTTTTAAAAAATCCTCAAAAAAAAAAAAAAACAGCAATCTTGAATGAGATGTCATTCCCACCTCTGTGTGCTTCCTCACAGCCAGGGTCCTCGTCATTGGCTGCTGTCCCCGGTTTCTTATTATTAGGGAAAGTCTCAAACTTGTCACCACAGCAGGATAGAAGAAAGAACAAAGACACACACACACACACACACACACACACACACACACACACACACGCAGTAACTATCAACCCATTATAGGAGACTACATAGTACTTGATGGAAGGAAGAGATGGAGGGAGGGAGGGAGGGAGGGAGGGAGGGAGGAAGGGAGGAGAGGGGAACAAAGGGAGGAAGAGGAGGAGGGAAAAAGAGGCTGAGGGAGAAGAGAGAAGGGAAGGGAAGAGAGGAAGTAAAGGAGGGAGGGAACTAGAAAGGGAGAGTAAGGAGAATATAACACGTTTCCTCTTACCTGTGAACCCACAATAATAAGAGGTCTTAGTTCAAATTACCTACTTTGGTTTGCCAAAATTCTTCCTAGGTTTTAAATTTCCATGAAGATTTCGGAGAAATCATTAGAAGCCCCATTAACAAGGAATCTGTCTTATGGCAACTTACAGTTCTGACTGAGTCTCAACAACAACAAAACTGATGGCTTGTGCCAAGCTCACATTTTTCTCGTTGGGGTTTTAACCTCATGTAGCAAATTCCGGTAAGAGGCTTAAAATGTTCCCAGCTAAGGCAATTCTGGTGTTGGTGGGAATGATCGGGGGCAGGGGGTAGCAAGGTACAAATAACGTTGATTTTGGAAAACTCCAGCCAAGGCATAGAATTTTACATCACTGACTGCTTAAAGAGAAAGCCCCCATAAATAAGCATTTTAGGATGACACCACTGGATTCAGAACTGGCTGCTATTCTTGGTTAGAGATAGGATATTCTTCCTCCTCCTCCTCTTCCTTCTCCTCCTGAACCACCACTACTTCTTTTCTTCTTCTTCTTCTTCTTCTTCTTCTTCTTCTTCTTCTTCTTCTTCTTCTTCTTCTTCTTCTTCTTCTTCTTCTTCTTCTTCTTCTTCTTCTTCTTCTTCTTCTTCTCCTCCTCCTCCTCCTCCTCCTCCTCCTCCTCCTCCTCCTCCTCCTCCTCCTCCTCCTCCTCCTCCTCCTCCTCCTCCTCCTCTTCCTCCTACTTCTCCTTCTTCTTTCTCTCTCTCTCATCCATTTATATTATTTATTAACACTCCTTTGCACAAGTCTTGTTTTCTATTAGCAGGTGAAAGCAACCAGAAAAAAAAAACAGCCCACAAGCAATGAGCACCCATTTAATTTTAGCTCAAGGTCTGCCATGTCAAACTTGTTCAACCACTTTGGAAAGCAATATGGAGGTTCCTCAAAAGACTCCACATAGAGCTGTCCTATGACCCAGCAATTCCACTTTTGGGCATTTACCCAAATGTTTACAAACAAGACCATAGTAAAGCTACCAGCACAACTATGTTTATTGCAGCATTATTTACCATAGCTAAGATATGGAACCAACCCAGATGCCCCTCAGTAGATGAATGGATCAAGAAAATGTGGTATATACACACAATGGAATTCTATGCCTCCATCAGAAAGAATGACATTACCCCATTTGTTAGGAAATGGAAAGACTTGGAAAAAATTATATTAAGTGAAAAAATCCAGGTCCAAAAAAAACATAGGTCCCATGCTTTCTTTCATTTGCAATAACTAGTATATATCTGGGTCAAGCAGAAAAGGTCAAAAGCTCTATACATATGACCATATAAGATGATGTTAAATGAAATGAACCCCAAGATAGGGACACAACTTGTTTTTTCTTTCTTTCTTGTTTCTAACATATTTATAATGTACCATGTGATTTTTTTTGTTTCTTTGTATGTTCCTCCCCCACAGTATAACCCTTGTTCTCACTGTATTTGATGCCTGTGCCCTGCATCTCGTATTTACACTTCTCTAATTTGGGGAAGGGAAGGGAAAAAACAAAATGCTTAAATAGGGATACAGGTGGACCCATTGCCACAATGAGATGTACAAGACACTATGTTGAAAACGAACTTTACAATTTAGGCGAGGAGGGTGGGATGGTATAGTTGTGGAGGTGGAAGGGAAGGGATAGTAGGGGAAAAACAAAGGAGGAGGCAACAATGCTGGATAGAAAATGTACTCAGGGCCTTGCTCATGTAACTGTAAACCCTCTGTACAGTATTTTTACAATAAAAAGCATATTTTTTAAAAAAGATCTGCCATGTTGTCTGCTCTTAGGGTCACTTGAAACCTCCCACTGTGAAGTTTGGTGAACTCAGTCACCTCAGTCACCTGCCCCCATCCACACAACCACAAGCACAGGTTTGGCAAGACACAGATTGGGGCCTGAGAACTTGGCTCACAGCATCTGCTCTTCCACATGGAGTCCTCCCTAGCACAAATGCTTGCAGCAGACACGCCTGCTTGCAGATTATGAGTGGGTGCATAGTCTTGACGCATGCGCACACACATGCACACTTCACCAAGGGAAGCCAGCTGAGTCTCTCTCGAAGGACCAGTGTCCAGGCAGGGCCCCACCAGCAGCTGCTTCCTCACCTGGGCCGCACAGGCAAGTCAGATCTCCCTGGGATGGAAGAACTCCCTGAAGACCCCGAAGGTAGCTTCCATTACCTGAGACAAACTGCCCTTCCTTGACCATCAGTAAAAGTGCCAGAGAAAAAAGCACCCTCCCCAGAGACATGGCTTGGCTTTTGCCTCTTGTGAGCCGGGGCTGAGCAGGTACTAGGCAATTTTACTTAGTTTTTGGGTAAGAAGAAGTAGCATAGTTGGTTTCTGAAGGTCTGAGGGCAGGGTTAAAGGCCAAGTGAACTATGGACTCACAGCAGGGCTTTGAGTCTGCCCTAAAGGTTAAATCCTAAGCCAATGAGTTCAGGAATTACTTTATATTCTCTCTGAACTTCCTATGCCACACACTCAGGTAAGAATTGTGAGAGCAAAAAAAAAGGGCCTGGCCGGGCAGTGAGCAGTCACAAAAGCAGAGCCTGGGCATCACGTCATGGACCATTGACCCTGGAAGACTTGCAGGCGAACAGTGGACTGAATAGATCCCAGCAGTGTGCACCTGAACAGGTAGACAGTCAGAGGGGCTAAAGAAGATCCCATGACGGCTGTGTAGAGTCTCTGGTCGGGTCTGGGGAATGATGAGGTGTGCCTGCCCATCCAGTGATCTTGAGAGTCTTGTAGTTCTCTCAGAGGATTCCTCATTAACCCTTGTGTGACAGCACCCCACCCCCTCGGCCGGACTCTCCCTCCTGACCCCCTCCTGCTTGGCAAGAGCTTGCTTATGGGGTACCCCCCCATAAATCTTTGTCATTTTGCTTTTCCCTCCGTGTTTGTGGACTCATTCTTTAAGACCACAGACACTTTAACACCACATTTTGCCAAGTCACGTAGAAAGAAAAGAAATGGCAGCCGTTAAACCAAGTTGGGAGGATGAAGTCTTTACAAAGTTTATGTTGCTAACTAAATTAAGTTTTCTAGCAGATCAAGGCCAAATCGTTGAGTTCCACAAAGTATTTCCTTTGATGTCAAGGTTTTGAACTTCAAAGATGAGCCAGCAGGATCATGCAGGCAGTTGCTGTGGGGGTCCCCCCCTTGCTTGACAATAAGAAGGCTCCCTTAAAAAAAGAAGAAGAAGAAAGATGTCAGAGAGCCTGCCCAGAGCAGCAGGAATGCCTGCCCTGGTCAGCCTGCCTGGGCCAGGCTGCGGTATGAGCAATCTTAGGAAAACAAGTGAGTCAGAAGATGGGAGTCTGAGGGCTGCTCTATTTCTTACTTCCCTCCAGAAAGTCACTTGACCTCAGTCTTTTTGTTCTCCCTTGAAAAAATGGGAGAGTAATGGCTAATGCATTTTATCTCATAGCTTTGGTAGAAAGGATATGACTATCTGGACACTCGTAATATTGAAGGAAGGTTAAGACATAAAACTCTAAGAGGATCCCAGAGCAGTTTGCTTTTTCTCCTAGGAAGACTTTCCCCACCATTGTATCTTAATGCTCTCTGATTCTTTGCTGAATGAGTGAAGGAAAAATGAAGGCCCAAGGAATATACCAAGGAATATACTTATACCTTCTCTTCTTCCCTCTTGGGTCACCCCACTCAGGGTCACTTTGCAGCCCTGGCTCCACTTAAGCATGAGATGAGTAACAAGGAGCTCCTAGGGTCAGAGAGGGAAGGGTAGGACAGAGAGTAAGACAGGGAAAAGAAAGAGCCACTTGGAAGGGAGGGAAGGAAGGAAGGAAGGAAGGAAGGAAGGAAGGAAGGAAGGAAGGAAGGAAGGAAGGAAGGAAGGAAGGAAGAAAGGAAGAAAGGGAGGGAGGGAGGGAGGGAAGGAAGGAAGGAAGGAAGGAAGGAAGGAAGGAAGGAAGGAAGGAAGGAAGGAAGGAAGGTAGGCCAGTCGATTCTTGGCATGGTGTCAAATGGAAGCCTGTTCTATGTTAGCTCAAGGTGTTCCATGCCTTCTGGGATGAGTATCTTTAGGTTCACATTTGCTTCCAAATGAATGGCTTGAACATTCACTTACAAATTTTTGTAAGCCTTAAAGTTAAACAACCCAGTGAAATGCAATTTCAATTCATTCTAAAGTCTTCACACCAAGGAGGATCCAGGATCCTGGAGAAAGGCAGCCACTGACTTCCTGATAAGCAAAAAATGAATCACAGGAGCTGGGACTTTAAGGCTGAGCACCGCCGCGCTTCAGAGATGTTTTCAAAGCCTCTCCATATCTTTGTGGTCTCAGTCCCATAATACCTTTGGAGAAACTTTGTTTTTCAGAATCCAATAAAGGGCTAAAGTACCAGTTGTACTGAAAGTAAGCTCTGGAATGGGCACCAAAGGAATTCCCCATACGTGCCACATTTGGCATTGCAAACCTGGAGGCCCCAGCCTTTGATGGCTGGTTTTTCCTTTGATGTTGAGATGGTTTCTGAGCTATGTGTGCAGGGAACCAGTTCTTGGTAGAGGAGTATTGAATCACTTGGCTAGTCAGGATAAGGTCATAACAGTAAAAAACTACTTCCCCCACAGGGTACGGGGTTCACACCTGTCATCCTAGCTACTCAGGAGGCTGAGATCTAAGAATCAAGGATCAAAGCCAGCCCAGGCAGAAAAGTCTGTGAGACTCTTATCTACAGTTAGTCACCAAAAAGCCACAAGTGGAGCTGTGGCTCAATTGGGAAGTGCTAACCTGGAACAAAAGAAGTTCAGGGACATCACCAAGGCCCTGAGTTCAACCCCAAGAGTAACACACATGGACACACACACACACACACACACTCACACACACACACACAAATACCACTCACTTGAGGTTTAAAGAACATGACAAGTGCCCTGATCTAAAATGGCTTCAGGCATTGGGGTTCAAGAAATGTAGAGACCGGAGGCTTCAGGCTCATACAGCTTTTCCGCTGTTCTCTAGGAAAGAAGAAATGGTGTGCCCATGAGAACAAAGCCTGAGTTCAAAACCCAGCTTTGGAGTAAAAACATCCCACAAGTTAACTAGCCCCTTAGCCCCAGGGTGACTCCTCTGTAAATCGGAGAGAGCAAGACTATCTCCCTGCCGGGGTCATTGCTGGCATTAAGTTAACTAGTGCACTTAAACTGCTTGAGCAGAGCCTGGCATGAAATAAGACTGTGGAGGAGTTAGTTCGTATCACCTGTATCATCAGCTCGTTGTCACCGATGGTTCATAAAACAACAAGCTCTCCTGAGAACAAGCAGGGAGGAAGGGAGGGACAGGAGGGGACTGGCAAGATGAGAGGGTGGTACACGCTCCCAGCAGCTCTCTCCTTCAGCAGGAAAAACTTTCCCAGATCTGCATCCCATTCTATTTGATCGGATAAGTGACCTCCAAGCCAGTCCTTGGAAGAAGGAGGAATAGAAATGTCATCATTAAGAATCTCTGGGCTATCCAACACGGTAGCCAATAACCTCATGAAGCAATTTAGATGTAAGTTAAAATTAGCCAGGCACTGACAGCTACTCAGAAGACTGAGATCTGAGAATCACAATTTGAAACCAACCCAGGCAGGAAAGTCCGTGAGACTCTTATCTCTGGTTAACCAGCAAAAAAAGCAGGAAGCTGAGCTGGGCCAAGTGATAGAGCACTAGCCTTGAGCACAAAAGCTCAGGGACAGTGCCAGGCCCAGAGTTCAAGCTCCAGGACCCATAAATAAATAAGTAAAGAAATCAATAAATTTAAAATTCAGTTGTTTAGTCACCTAAGCCACATTGTAAAGCCTCAGCAGCGACACAAGTCTTGTCGTTTCTATAATGGAGGGTGCAGATACAGAGTCCCATCATCAAACAAAGTGCTTCTGAGCAGAGCTGGAATCAGCACTCACCCTAGGACTAGATGAGTGAAACTTCTATTCCCACTTTGTGATGGTACCTGAACCATCCTCAAAGCCAAAGTCAAGATCAAGCTGCATAGGATACGTGGTAATCTAGAAATAAAAGGAACGAGCTGGCAAAGTTTTGAAAATAGGACAACAGAATGCAATATTTCCCTTGTCTGGGGTGTCTTAAACCTAGAATCTGGACAGAAAGAACAGGGCTACTACCCAAGGCCAAAGCTTTCCAGTCTTACTTCTCACTAGAATCACGCAGGTGGCCTGAAATTGTAATATTATAGACTCTACCCCAGATCCAAAAATGGGGCAAGGGAATCAGAATTTTAAGAAATACTTATGATTCCTCATATAAGGGGAAATGATGTCTTCAGGTGAGAGTCACTTGAAGGCCCTCTATACAGAAGACCCAGAGAGGCACAGAGGAAATGTGCTGCTGACCCCACTGCCCAGGCTGCAGCCAGCTGCCAGGACCATCTGCTCAGCCCGGGGCAAGGCTTGTCCACATGACCACGGCCCCAGGCACCCAGGCGACCCGAAGAAGGAGGACATTGTAGAAATCCTTCTCCCGTGCCCTGCCTGGATTCCGTAGCAACAGAATTCAAGAAACCAATAAAATGCTGAGTTTATGTTTGTGTTTTTTGCTTTTTTTTTTTTTAATCATCTGGGGAGCTTTTCTTTTTTAAGTGCTGTAACTTAGCCCCTATCCCCAAGACATCCTGATTTATTTAGTTTGGAGAGGGATCTGGCATTAGTTTTTCTCCTACTTTTTTTTTTCTAGTTCTAACAACTTTCTATGTCACGAAAAAGGGAAGGAATCATCTGAAAATCCAGACATTGTCATTGTGAATACTTCGCCATGTGAGAGAAACAGAGATGAACGCTTTGAAAATGATGTGCAGATAGGACGTTGACCTCTGAGTACTTGAGCAGAGACAGAGCTACCCGAAGGTCAGCGGATGGTTCTACACCGTCACATGTGGTCCCGTCATTCCATGGGAGGAGACAAGGGTCCAATCCATGTTTCATCCCCTCCATGGTCTTGCAAAATTTTATTCTTAGCAGTATTTCAAGAGACAAGATTGAGTCCTATTGAAAACACTTTGCATTTGCTTGATAAAGTTCTGTACTGCTCTACTCCCTGCCATGTTTTTGGGTCAGTACTGGGGCTTGAACTAAAGGCTAAGTTGGCTTTTTCACACACAAGGCCAGTACTCTGTCACTTGGGCCACGGCTCCATTTTCATGTTTTGGGGGGGTAATTGGCAATAAGAGTCTCTTGGATATGTCTGTCCAGGCTGGCTTGGAACAGCAAGCCTTAAATCTCAGCCTCCTGAGTAGCTAGGATTATAAGTGTGAGTCATCTGGCTTTCCTCCTTTCTATTTTTTGGGGTTTTTTTTTCAGTTGCACTGACTTTTTTTTTTTAAAGCAAACAGGCCATCTAGAATAGTCTAAGTCAGTCTGGAGGTCTGAAATGGTATTATTTAATTTGTACCTCACATTGCAGTGTCCTGTAAATTAAAATGTGAGGTAAAGAGATACAGATAAGCATGCATGCACACATAACTGAAATTTTAAAACTAGGATGCATACATGTGTTTAAATCATATTTCCAATCATAATTTAAGCTTCTTACCACCTTTAATCTTGTTTGTATCATGTTTCCTTCACAACAGAAAATCTTGTTCTTAATAGAGTTAGTATATGTACTCATTTGATTTACTTCTCTTTGTGGGATTAAGGAAAGTTCTGGGTTGAACTCAGGACCTCATGTTCTCATTTGGTGTTCTGGCTTATGGCTGATGCTCTACCACTTGAGCTATATCTCTAGTTCAGTACATTGCTCGTTAATTCAAGATAGAGTCTCCCAGACTTTTCTGTCTGAGCTTATCTTGAACATGATCCTTAGATTTCAACCTCCTTAGTAGCTAGGATTGCAGGCACTTGCCACCTGGACCCAACTATTTCACCTTTTAACACACACACACAAAATACTTTTATAATCTTACTAGAACTAAGAAAGTGCTAAGGAAAGTTTAAGGTTTCTTTACAGTTATTTTTTCTTCTTACATGATTTCCCACCAGGGAATTCTCACTGGAATGTTGAGTTCAAAAGTCCCTTGGAATAACTCTTTCTTCGCATGGTAGTGTTTCTAATGTAGTATAGAGTGGTTATTTTGTTTCCACTTTATTTCAATTTTCGATTTGGCATGAATATATTTTCAAAGCGCTGTAGGAGGTTCAGGGTGCAGTAGTGGAGTGGGAAGTCAGACACAGATTCTTTCTTCTGTCCCCCTTACCCTACTCTGTCTCCTTACATTAAAGCATCACCTTTGCTTTGTCGTTCACTTCCTCCATCCACACTCCTTTCTTCGATGGCATGCATCCAGAGTAGTTATTTCCCTTCCCTGGACCCCAGTGGTCCTATTCCTGATACGGATCTTGAGCTCTTCTTCCTCCTCTCATTACAGTCCTGGTGCCAAAGGCCAGAAAACTCCTGTCTTAACAGGCCAGACAGAGGTCAGATTCAGGCCTGTAACCACGAACATCTGCATAGCATAGGCTTCTTTGGTGGGTAATCCTTTACATTCCTAGCTAGCAGAGTGTCCTGAGGTATGGGTCTTTGGTCCCAATTTGCCAATGCCTTCCTTATGTCATTTTCTAATTCAAGTTCATTGGGGACAGAAGATCACAGGGGAAAGGATGAGCACTGGGTATCTCTGGAGTTCATGACTACACACTGATACATTGTGCAGCATATGGACAAAATGTTATTACAATGTCAGAAAACTGACCTGTACAGAAAAATGGTATAGAAATGAACAGCACAGTACAGGTTGCAACTCTGGCCTGGTGCTCTGTCACTGGTCTAAAATGTATTCAGGATTAAGAAGAAGGTAACGGTGTGAAGGAGCTGATCATCTCAGATTGGGGAGGGGGTATCATCACTAAACACAGGAGAGAGAGAAAGAGGGAGAGAGAGGTCACATCTAAAAATGAACAGGTAGAAGGGCAGAGGTAGGCTAACTGAAATTCCTTTCTTGTATCCCCCAAAGTGGTTAGGACCCAAAGTATTTCAGAGTGTGATTTTTTTTACAGGTTTTGAAATATTCGCCCATACCTCAATGAGATCACCTGGCAATGGACCGCAAATCTAAATATAAAATTAGTTTGTGATTTATTTATTTATTTTCAGTCTTGGGGCTTGAACTCAGGGCCTGGGCTCCGTCCCTGAGCTCTTTTTCTCAAGGCTAGTGCTCTACCACTTTGAATCAAAGCTCCACTTTCTGGTGGTTAATTTGGGATTAAGAGTCTCAGAGACTTTCCTGCCCCAGCTAGCTTTGAACTGCAATCCTCAGATCTCAATCTCCTTAGTAGCTAGGATGACAGGTGTGAGCCACTGGCACCTGACTTTCCTTTATGTTTTCCATGCACCTCATTCACGCTCACTTTTCAGTGACCCTGCCTGCTTACCGGGACTGTGTGCATGAGGTCATGTGTGGGATTTTTCCACTTGGTGATCCAAAAGCCCTGGGCTTTGGAGCACTTCATATTTTGCTCAGCCTGCATCCTCACCACGGCCCCTTTCAGGGGATACTGGGAATAAGAAAAGAAAGGAGTCTCGCTTCCTAGAAACCTGCCTTGCCTTTTTCATCCATGTCTGATAGAAGCGTAAGGTGGGGACCCACAGGGAGAGGCAAAGGCGTGAACCCTGGCCAGCTGCTTTACAGCCCTCCTGCACCTCAGGGGGGGGGGGGCTGATTAAAATTAGGAAGAAGAATAATGTTGTGCTAAAAATTTCTTTCCCAGCACCATTCTTAAATAGCTCCTGATTTTACACCTCAGGCAAAATGCTAATTTTACAGGCAGAAAAAGCAAACCAATTAGAAATGCTTTTTGCAAAATCTGTAGTTAGCGTTCCAGGAAGTTTCTACTGAAATCCTGCTTCCAGTTCTGACCTGAACCCTGCTATCCTGGCCTACACAGAACCCAGACCCCCCAATCCCCACTCCCCTCCCACCCCCGCACCCCCCCCAAGCTACTCACATCCACCTTCAAAACATCTTTGTGGTGGCTGCCAAAAAAGTTAAGAGTCCTTTGGAAAGCAATATTTTTTTTATTCTAAGATAATTTATTTCCATGTGGAGTTGGGAAGAAAAGTATGAAAAATTCATACCAAACAAAAGGTGCTTTCCACTGTTTGAAATACCTTTTCTTCCTTTAACTTATCTCAAACCATATGCTGTAAATGACAAAGCAAAGATGGCATTTCAACCAAACAGTTGGTCTGAATGACATTAAGAGCAGTTAGTGATAGTAAGAATAATAATTTTTAAAGTAAAGCTAAAGATGGCTGTTGCCCTTTAAGCCAACCAAATTTAAACATCTGAACTATTTCTGCAGTGTCTTTGATAGAGGCAACATAGTTGTGATATTTGTTGACATTTGTTGTACTTCTGATGAACAATTAGCCTGCAAGAACATTAACAGGAAATTCCATCCATGAGATAAGCAGCTGTTCGCGCAGAGCTTTAGCCAGGTCATGGGACCAAAAAAAAAAAATCTCCCTTGCACAGCTACCGTTTGTGAAATGGTCAGCATTCCTCGAGTGTCTGAAAGGAAATGCTTTGAGAATAACTTTTAGGCCTAATTTTGACTCACATTTTTGTCAGGAAAGAAAAAAATTAGCTCTTATGGCTAGTGTAGGCTCTCATGCTTACCATGTATAAAATGGGACTATCCTGAATGATAAATGTGTGTCCGTAGTCACTGGATAAATGTCCAACCAGTCATCCACAAAAGATTGTGCCTCATCATTTCCTAAACTATGACACAGAATCCTAAAGCTTGTTCTTAAAAACTCTGATTCCATTGTGTATCCTATGTAATGCGTGGTTATTCCAGTGTGCAAGCAAAATTCTAGGCACACTGTCTATTCACAAATATGTCTCCCTCGGTTTTGGGCTATTCAAATATTTACTGTAATGTTCACATTGCAACATTTTTGAGCACTTACTGAATTACTGGGAATGCAGCTACTAATGACTTGGGGGTGGAGATGCCAAAGAGAAATAGGCAGAGTACATTGCCAAGCAGAAATGACAGCAGCTCTGTGGAAGAGCCAGGAAGGGCCTCTGAAGCTTGGAGGAATTGGGTGTGTCAGAGATTCACATATCACCCTATGCTGTAGGACCCACCTCCTCCATGCTGTGCCCATCTGGACTCCAGCTCCTCCCTCTTCGGGCCCACGCTCCCTCCTCTCCACAGTTCCATTACTGAAAAACACATCTGTCTCTCCTCCCCTGCTGGCTTCTTGTCTTTCTGATAAACCAGTAAAGGCCAGACCTTACAGATTATTTGTCCCTCTCAGTAAAATATTGCTAAGTGGGCATTTCTTTTGGGTTTCTTATTTTGTTCTTGTTTGATGCTGGTCTGGGGGCTTGAACTCAGGGCCTTACACACGGCCTTACACACCTGCTTGGCTTATTCACTCAAGGCTGGTGCTCTGCCTCTATGACCTCAACTCTACTTTCTGCTTATTTCAAAATAAGAGTCAGCCTTAGCTGGCTTTGAACTATGATGATGCTAGTCATGAGCCACCAGCGCCAGACCCTCAGCAGGCATGTCAAATATGATGCTTATTGTATACGTGCACGGCTTAGTCTTTGTGAGTCAATCAGTAAAGTTTAGCATCCTTCCTGGGCATTTACAGATTAAAGAAGGTATCTACAGACAATTTTCTCTTAATATTTCTCAGGATTTTTTGGGTTTTTGTCTTGTTATTTGTTTGTTTGTTTTTGAGAGAGAGCCCAGGCATCTCCCACCACTTGGGCAATCATTGCTCCAAACAACAAGTGTAAAGTGTCTGCAACAATATCAGATCATAATTTAGACTCTACGGAAAGTCCTATAGCTACAGGCCACGGCTTTTACTGTGATATAAACCTCAAGGCCCTTCATGACTTCCTTTCTGCCCCTGACAACCTTAGACCTTGCTACAGAATGAAAGGCCTTTCTGCATCTACCCCCCTCCATTCTAGTCCTACAAAACTTTCATCAGAGAAGGAGTCAGGCAGACAGAGTACGGCCTGTTAATGTTGATTCATTGTGCATATTTATGGGCTGTAGTACCATATTTATTATTATTATTATTATTATTATTTGCCAGTCCTGGAGCTTGAATTCAGGGCCAGGGCACTCTCCCTGAGCTTCTTTTGCTCAAGGCTAGCACTCTACCACTTGAGTCACAGCACCACTTCCTGATTTTTCTGTTTATGTGGTACTGAGGAATCGAACCCAGGGCTTCATGCATGCTAGGCAAGCATTCTACCACTAAGCCATATTCTCAGCCCTGTAGTACCCTAATTCAGTACATGTGTATAACATGGAATGATCAAATCAAGGTAATGGACATTTCAATTTCCTCACTTTTATGTAATGGGAATTAGCAGACCCTTCCAGTTATTTTGAAATACTTGGTGGATGATTAAAAACAACAGTTACCTACCAGGGTATAGATACCAGAACTAATTTCTCCAAACTAACTATATTTTGATACCAAGTCCCATACCTCTCCTGAGTTGATCATAGAAACTAGAATTCTTCTCCCCCAAAGGAAGCCACAGACTCCAGGAATGTCACTGTCTGAAGGTCACGTCATCTCCCCACCCCCACGCAGAAGGTTCTCAAGTGTCAGCTGGCCTGCCACAGCCTGAGGGAAGGAAGTCTTACAGAGGCTCCCAGAGGAATCTGCCTCCTCCGCAGGCTTTGCTGAAGCCCCTCCCCAGCTGTTACTGTAGACCACCCCCAAGCTGGCTCAGTCACAGGTCACACTGAGCCTAACAATGCTGTCTTCCTTGGGTCTTGGAGTGTTTACTTGTGCAGGCTCTATTGTGTCTCCTGTGACGAGAATGTCAGTCTCGACCTGTCCTAAGTTCTCTTCCCTTACAAGTCACAGAGTGTTTTTTTGTGTTTTGCTTCTGAGTTATCATACATTAGTGACACAACAGAAATTCATAATGATAATGCTATGTAGGCTTACAGTGAAACTGGAACAATCTCTCTTCTTCCATTACATTCTCAATCTTCCCCTTCCTCATCTCGGTGTTTGCTGGGTTATTTATATATAAACTTCATCTATATATTTATATATGTGTGAATTGTGTGAATATGTGTGAATTGTGAATATGTATGTATACTTATTTGCATTTATTTATATAAAGGAAATTACACATATGTACACATATATTCACTCATATATACAGATGAATTGATATATTTACATATGTACATATATGTATATAGATAGATATGGGTGTAATGATTTTCCAGCCTCTTCTGCTCTCTGGATCCTTTTCTTTGCCTTTTTCTCTCCCTCTTACTGATCCCTACAGTCCCCCTTTTACATACATGTCCTGTTATCATCATCATCATCATCATCATCATCATCATCATCATCATCATCAAGTCTATTCTACACAAATAAGCAGTTGTATATGTGATATTTAGCTGTTTGAGATTAAGTTACTTGGTTCAATACCTCCACATCTACCTACTTTCTCATAAGATATAATTCCAGTTTTCTTTGTAATTGAGAAATATACTATGGTATGTTTGTCTGTATAATATATAGTCTAGATATACATGATATCCTGTATATATATATATATATCATATTATACTTATTAATTCATTAGTGATTGAGTTCTTCAGATTGTGAACAAATCTGTGCAAAACATGGGTATGCAGGTATCTTTCTTGTATATTGATTTACTTTCTCTTGGATATATGCTCAAGAGTAATATGGCAAGTTAATAAAAATAAGTTACTTTATAATGCTTGCAATAATTTACATTCCCACACACTGTGTTTGAATATCCCCTTCCAACATAATACACACACACACACACACACACACACACACACACACACACACATACACATGCACACACACATTTTATTTGTTTTCTTAAAGAGTGCTCTTCTGACTGGTAGAATCTAGTGTGGTTTTGATTTGCACTTTTTTGTGGGCTAAGGCTATTGAACATTTCTTCTGGTACTTATTACCATTTGTATTTGTTTCTGAGAACTGTTCATTTCCCATTAGTTGGATTATTTGTTCTTCTCTATTTAATTTTTTAGCACTTTGTATATTATGGATATTAATCTTTTGTCCATTGAATAGTTGGCAGAGATTTTTTGCACATTCTGTGCGATGTCTCTTTGCTTTGGTGATTGTTTCTTTTTTGATATGCAAAAACTTTAAATTTCATACAGTCCCATCTGTGGGTTCTTGCTAGGTAATTGGAATCCTATTCTAAAAATCACTCCCATATCATCTACAGTTTTTCCTATGCTTCCCCATGGCAGCTTAAAAGTTTGGGTTTGACAAAGAACTTCCACTCATCTGGTCGAACCACTACTAAATAACCCCCTGCTGCTGATCACATGTATGGTGTATATGTGTACACCGTTATATGTTATAGACCGTGATAGACAATTTGCTCCGGGAAAGTTAGAATGAGCTTGTGACTTTAAATGAGTATCATTATTCCATAATACTGTGAAATTTGGGAAATTATGTAATCACTTAATCACAATTTTAAAAAAGTTTGGGTTTAACATTAAGATTTTTGAGCCACTTAGAACTGATTTTTTTTATAGGGTGAGAGATGTGGATCTAGTTTCAGTCTTGTGCATATAGGTGACCAGTCTTCTGGGCATCATTAGCTCAAGAAGCTGTTTTCCCTCCAGTGTACCCTTTGGCTCCATTGCTGAAGATCAGATGGCTGTAGCTGCCACCTGTTTCATTAAGACAGAATTAGGGGAGGAGATCATTTGCTTACCTATGTCTAGTGAGATCCTTCTAGAATCACTCCCTTCTGTGACAAGACCTAAACACTTGTAGGTATGGTCAACCACATCATTTCCTAAATTTTCACAGAATTTGTGTATTTATTTCTGGCTTTGATGTTACCAAGTTCTTTGCATGAATATGTAGTTAAGAAGATTTATTACTCCCAGTTAGCTATAGTGTTGTTCTTTGGGAATAGAACTGTGCTTTGTGTGAAGGGTGAAGAATGAAAGAAACTACAAAAAGAAAGTTAAAGAGTTATGCTTAATTCATGAAAGAGGGATGCATGGATGCATAGATGGATGGATGGATGGATGGATGGATGGATGGATGGATGGATGGATGGATGGATGGGGTGATGAATAAGTAGGGAAAAAAGAAAACAGAAGAAAACTGAGGGAGAACAAGAGAAGGAAGAGAGACCACTAAAAGAGTTCTCATCAAAGTGGTGGAGAAATGAAATTAGAGTTAATAGAAATGCCCAAGTAACATTTGAAGAATAGGAGAGTCCCCTTCTCTCCCCAACTCCCAATTTTGGATGAATTGTTCTATGGTTCTGTAGTAATCTTCCTTGTCATCAAACTGCCAACGAAATTCCACCACATGCAGCTGCTTCATGTGCATTGTATTTTAACAGAAGGAACAAATAATCAAGGGCTGTGTCTAAAGTCTGGGTTGACTCCAAGTACAAAGCAAAGGAACAGCTGCAAGACTGAGGAGAGAGAAGAAAATTTTAGCCAAAGCTGGGGTCTGAAATCCGGGGTGATTGAGAATGTGACAGGAATATACAGAAACCTTGGCCAAAGCATTAACTCCTGCTGCTGGTGATGTTGAGTAGGGATTTGTGCAGATCTTCTGTTGATCTCAGGAAGGGATGAGGGGCAGCCCAGCTGATATCTGGCTTCTCTTACATGTGAACCTGGATCTCAACCTAGCTGATATCCTACACTAGGAAATCCTTAAGAATAAGAGCCATACCCAGTGTCTGCTAGCCAAGTCAAATGCATCACTTCACAAATGTGAACCCATTAAAAAGTAGAGAGAGATTTCATTACCAATTCAGAGCCTAGTAGTCTATCATGGTTAGCTTAAACTTTTGTTTTTCAAAAGTACCCTGATTTATTATATTTATTATGAAATAATACTGTATTACTTATACCATTAGTTATCTTTTTAGAATTATTGCTATTTGTAGATAACCAGCAGTGTGTTAACCCTGAAGGGCAGCACTATTCTTCTTCAGTGTGCAAGGAGCTGCACTGACTAGGCCAATATTATACTCAGAACCTTGAATATAGCCCAAAGGCCCACATGTTAAAGGCCCCCAGGGTATCTGGGTAAGTGATAGGATCTTTAAGAAGAGGAAATCTTTTCTGGCAGGAAGGTATACTAAGGCCTAGAGGGAACTAGGGTCTAGTACTTGCTAGACAAATTCTGTACCACTTGAGTCATACCCCCAGCTCTTTTTGCTTTTGTTATTTTCTAAGATTCCACTTCTTTCCTGGGCCTGCCTGGACTGTCATCTTCCTATTCCTGCTTCCCACTGCGCTCAGCTTTTGTATTGGTTGAGACGAGGGTCTCAAGAGCTCCCCACCTGAGCTTATCTCAAACTACTATCCTGCTCTCAGTCTCCAAAGTACCTAAGATTACAAGAACGAGCCACTGCTCCTGGATCAGCGATGGAACATTATGAGAAAGAATTAGTTCCCTCCAGTGGGACCCTGTGACTCTGGTCCCTTTATCTGAGCAGTGAGTGATACCTTACCATAGGCCCAAACCAATGGAATCAGGCATCCAACTGTGGACTGCCACCCCAAAACTATGAGCCAACACAACGTGTTTCTTCATAAGCTGATTGTTTCAGATATTTTGTTATGGTAGCAGAAAACTAACACATTCATGATGACCTAAAGAAGTTCAGGTTCCTAGTACCTTCCAGGGGCTAGAATGTAGTCCCTAGAAGAATATAGAGACTGTTTTGACTATTGGATTCCTCCACAACAAATACATCCAAACTCTAACCCCTCAGCGCCTCTGTTTATACCTACAGTTGGAGATGTGACTTTTTAAGAAGCCATTAAGCTTAAAAATAACAGCATAGATACTAATCCAACATGATGTGTTCATACCAGAAGAGAATACTGAGGAAGACCATTCTGCACATTCATGCACAGAAGATCCATGTACGGAACATGGGAGGAAGATGGCTTCTTTAAGTAGAGAGAGAGGCCTTGGGGAATCCAGGCCTGCTGACTGACACCTTGCTCTGAGACTCTCAGCCTCCAAGACTTCCTATCATGTCAGTCTCCCCGATGTGGTGTTTGGTTATAGGAATCTACTAGGCTGGCCATATTTTGCAAACTAAAAAGGTAGAGCACAGAGCCTATCAAGAACAAATGATTTACAGACCCAAGTGAGAGAAATACAGTTTAACTTCGAAACCAGCCATTCCTAGCTCGCAGCTAATCCATAGCCACACTTCCAAAACAAAACTTTACTTAATCCTTAGAAAAAACCTTTTACTCAACTTTTCGTGAAATCTTAGAAAAGGAGGTCCAAGACCACCACTGGAAATAGATCAAGTCGTGATTTGAAAGTTTTACTACCATGAACCCTTTGGGGGGACATTTAAAAGCCAAACCAAATGTAATTTAGAGAGAATTAAAGGCAGAAACCCATGGACTTTTTTTCCCTTGACACATAAGCATAGCCTCAAATATTGTGAGGGTATGTGGTTCTATTTTTAGCAAAAGAGGAGATCTGAGAATTCTGCATGCCTTCATGAAGGCAAAACGTGGAAGAAAGAAAGACAAGCATGGTGACTCGAAGACCAGCCAACTAGATAACTACAAAAGAGCTGGGGGCGGGGAGAAAGGAATTACTTTAAATGAAATATTCTTTGAAGATCTAAATCAAAGAAGGAATTGCAACCTGGCCATGGTTGTTGATACTGTACATATTAAACACAATGCCTGTTCTCTTCCTGAGCACACAATTTTAAAAAATCAAACTCTCACTCAGGAACTACAAAAATGTTAACATGTGTACTTTAAAAATCTGTTGGGGATTCAAAGAAAATGCCAAAGGATGTGGAGTTCCCATCAAGGGTAAGCCAGGTACGAACTTTTTGTTGTTTTTTGTCCATGGCCAGAACACTTTAACCCCAGAGACCACATATGATAGCTCTTTTGCGGTCCTCATTACAGGTCAGAGAAATGCAGCTAGGTCAAAAAGGAAAATTAAATTCTGAATGTTTATATATGAAGTCCAAGTATTCTACTTTGGAATCTGAGGACAAACCGGAACCAAAAATGATAAAGTTCCCAGAAGAAAGTAACCAGGGCTGGAGAAAATTAAATCACTTCAACTGTTCTTAAATACATGAAGAGGGAAAAACTTCATGGCAAAAAAACATCAGATGCTCCCTGAAATGGGTAAGTAGTTCCTAACCTCATCTCCCTCAGACAGTTCCAAACCAAGAAGATGAGTGTATAAAAAGTTGGGAAAGCCAGGAACTGGTGGCTTACTCCTGTAATCCTAGCTACTCAGGAGGCTGAGATCTGAGGATCATGGTTCAAAGCCAGTCAGGACAGGAGACTTTTACCTCCAACTAACCACCAGAAAACTGGAAGTGGCACTGTGACTCACAGTGGTTAGGCCCTAAGTTCAAACCCCATGACCAACCAACCAACCAACAAACAATGTTAGTGATAAATCTCCTTGATTTCTCTGCAGAGTAAATTCTAGAGGGCACAAGAAGATTATAAGAGGAAAGGACATAAAATGTCTATCTGGAATAGAACTTCCAACTTAGCTCTCCGCTGACTCACCCACCAGAGCAAAGAATGTGGGAAAGCCTGGGTACGGTTGTCTCTACAAACAAACAAACAATATATACATATATATGTATATATACTATATAATACATATATATGTATTATATATATGCATATATATGTATTATATAGTATATATACATATATATATAATAGGCTTTCTACCACACCAAACTAACTGATTTTCTCTAAAGAGAAAATAAATAAGGTACAGCCCAGAGATTGTGTGTGTTCAATGCATGAAGTAAGCATGAACGTAATTGAAATTCCTCCATCTCTTTGAGAGTGAAGCTGTCAGAACAGTCAGTCGGGGGACACAAAAGCCTTGTAGAGGACAGGCTCAGGGCCAGACTCACCAGCGCTGTGGCACTGGACAAGTCAATGAGCATCTCTAGCACCTGAGTCACCAGCTGTGGATAACCTGCAGGATACCATCAGCTGATCCACGGAAAGGCACCCGAAAAGTGCCAGACAAGTGGAAAGCATCACATTTGCCTCAACTATTACTGTCCCTGCCAGTGTCAAAGTTCACAACCCCCTCCACACTTCGCATTTTACCCATCGTCTCTGGAGGATAGGGAGACCCCAATGTGGACCAAGCACCAACTAAGATACTGGTGATATAATATCAAAAGACTTCACTCCTGATCTGAGAGATCTCTCAACTTTGGGGAACAGGAGAGGTTGTGTAAATGAATGACCACCTAGGCTCTAGCCATGGTTCATTGGTCCACGCATGGTGGGAAACAGCCCTGGGAGGACATTTAATCAAGAAATCCACACTTTTAGCACATGAAGGTGTGGAAGAGCCCTCACTCCAGTCACAAAAGTCCGTTGGGTTTCAGTCACTTCTATTTAGTCTCCTTACATTCCTCTACCTTTCCAGTGGTGGTCTTGGACCTCCTTTTCTAAGATTTCACGAAAAGTTGAGTAAAAGGCCCTGCTCAGATCTAGGGCATGTCAGAAAAAGAGCAGCCCTCAACAGAATGGACCTCAGGGAAACAAGTCATCCCTCTGGGGAGACAGATGATCAGCTTACAGAAGGTTGAGGGCAAAGGGAAAGTCTTTACAATGGAAAGGACATGAGGTTGCAGATAAATCTCAGAGGATGACACATAGAAAGGTAGGAGTAAGGGAAGAAATGTCAATCAGGTGTACATTTTGAACAGTCATTCAGGATAAAACTCTCCAGTCACTTTCTAGAACTGCCATGATCCGTGGAAATGGAAACTTGTGCTCACTCAACCCATGTGGGATGAACCTAGGACAATAAGCCAGCAAACTGGCTCCAGAGATCAGGCTTCTAGCCAGGACTCCATGCTGCCTCTGGGTTAGGGCCTTGCTCAAAGACAAGAATAACTTTATATAAGTACATCATGCAATCTTTAAACTTTAAAAAGTTCAATACACAGCATCTGATTGTGTAAAAATACACAAAATTATAATATAATAACCTACCAATACGCTGATACTATTGATTTTGTTTCCTCCTCACCCCCTAAATTCAAGCTTCCATTTTCCAAGTGTTTGCCAAAGGAAAGCATTAGGTGGATTATTATTATCTGTCTAGGGTTCATCTGGGAAAAAAAATCTGTTGTGTCCTAACTTCTGAATAGGGTTGTCTAAGACATGAAGAAGTTGATGTAAAAGTGTTTTATCAATAATCACCTTCTCAGAAGGAAGCAAGAGTTCCAAGAAGATGGCCCTGTATAGTTCTGCACAGATTCCCCAGTGTGAACACCCCCCGTTCTCCCATGTCTTCCCTCTATGACAGTCACAAGGAGTCTCACCACTCAAAGTCACACCCATCCTGGAATGGTGACACCCAGTGACTGATCTGCCCATCACGAGCTGGTCTTGGCTGAAGCCTTTGTGGGAATGCATCACAGCTCAGCCCCACTCCTTCTACCTCAGGAACCCTACTTCCTTCTTTTCCTCTTTACAGATGCTAATCCCCAAAGCCTTGCCATCATTTGAATGTGTCCCCAGATTCATGTATTGGAAAACAAAAACCCTCGGGTTCATGTGTTGTTAGCGTTTGGAGGCAGGTTCTCTAGGAGGTTATTGGGATGAGTAGAAAGTGTGAGGAACTCCCAGGACTGCATTCCAGGATGTATAGGAAGAGGCTGAGAGACCTGAGCTTCCTCTGATACATCCTACTATTTTAGGAGGCAACAATGAGGCCATCAGATGCTGAGCAGATACCAGCATCTTAGACTTCTCAGGAACTGCTTTGCTCTTTTCCTCCCTGCTTCCTGGCAGCCATGAGGTGAGCTGCTTTGCTCTTTTCCTCCCTGCTTCCTGGCAGCCATGAGGTGAGCTGTTCTGTTCTTTTCCTCCTTGTTTCCTGGTAGCCAGGAGGTGCACTGCTTTGCTCAGCCCCATGCTCATCACCTCAGGCCCACAGCAATGGACCAGCTGACCATAGACTGAGGCCTCTGAACCCATGAGACAAAATCAATACTTCTTCCTTCTAAATTGTTTGTCTCACGCATTTTCTCGAACTAACTCAGTCACTAAATTTAGGGGTAACGGGCTAGTCATGCCAGCCCCCCTCACTGGCCACTAGGTGGTCTTCAGGTAAGCATCTGTAAAGGGATCTGAGTCATGGTTTCCCTGTCGCTGCTCTGCAATATGGCAATGAGTCCATGTGCAAAGAAAACTTGAAGCAGGGATCTGGTGACTCACACCTGTAATCCTAGAGACTCAGGAGACTGAGCTCTGAGAACTGCAGTTCAAAACCAGCCCAGGCAGACTCTTCTCTCCAATTTACCACCAGAAAGCTAGACATGGATCTGTGGCTCAGAGTGGTAGAGCACTAAGCTTAAGCAAAAAAGAGCTCAAGACCCACAACTAACAAAATAAAAAGGACATCTAAGCTTTTCCTCTAGATAAGCCAAAGTTTAAGAAATCATTGGACCTGCCTAAAGTTCTGAGAGAACATTGTTTCCATAGTTAACTGATGTTGATGATAATTCTCATATCCCAAAAGAACAGAAAAGAGTAAAGTAAAAAGAGCAGAACAACTGCTCTCAAAGACTCAAAGCTAACCCCTACTTGACTGTACCTAGTGCCTTCCTGTAAACTAGGGCAACATGCTAGGTCCAATCTAAGAATAGTTCCCTTTTGTGCATTCTGTACCCAGGGATTCAACCAACTGTAGGTTGAGAATATGTAAAAATAATTATCTCCATACTGAGCATGTATAGACATGTTTCTTGTCATGATTTTCTCAACATATATAATCTAAAAATTATTTAAGGTTTGTAAAAGGGAGCATGTAGATTCTATGTGCATACTGTACCATCTTATGCAAAGAACTCAAGCATCCACAGATTTTTGGAATCCACTGCGGGACATGGAACCAGTTCCCTGAAGTTGCAAAGGAAGGACTTATACATTTTCAGAAGGGTGACACTAATTAGCATTTGACTCCTCAAGTCAAGGCTTTTCACTCAGTGTAGTAATGTGGGTTATCAAAAGCCAATGGCACTTTTACTTGAAGCCAAGTTGAGAGTGGAAAAGTTGGTCCTTGTGTATGTACATGAGCAAGCACACCTGAGCGCTCCCATTGTGGACAGGCCTTCTGCAGGGAATGCAAGCCCACCAATTACATTCAGGACCCAGGACAATACCCTTCACCCAGGAGGCACCCAATGAATGTTTGCATGAATTCAATAGCATCCTTCCATCCATTGCTGCAAGCAATGAATGACTTCATACATGTTCATATGATTTCTGTGGTTGTCTTCTAAGAATAAACTAAAACAGGGGAAATGCAGATAGATCAAAAAAGTGTTAGATGGTGAATCTTACTCTTCTATGATTCTATTGCTTCTCAAAGCTTTCCTATCTAGAAGATGCTCTTACTTGTAGCAGATTCCCACACAGATCTCCATTCTCTTTGGATCTAGTTAAAGGAGAATTTTGACTCTGATGAGAATGTAGAAGCAGAAAAGCAGATAATCCTTTACCTGTCCATCACAAAATGTCAGAGCTACAAACCCTATAGCAAATGTCAGAGAAGAACATAAAAAGTTTATTTCATGGTAGTTCTATGTGACACTGAAATTTTGACACTTAGATTTGATGAAGCACAGACAGCCGTGTATAAGTCTGTCTAAACACAAATGGAAATTGCTAGTGGTAATGGGCAGCCCAGCAAGGCCCATCTGTTGAGATTTGTCTTGTTCTCTTTGCACAACATTCCTTCCTTTTTTGTATCAAGCAAAAGCAAAACATCTGGGGCTGGGAAGGTGGCTCAGTGGTAGAGCGCTTGCCTTGCATGCATGAGGCCCTGGGTTAGATTCCTCAGCACCACATAAGCAAAAAGAAAAAAGCCGGAAGTGGCGCTGTGGCTCAAGTGGTAGAGCGCTAGCCTTGAGCTGAAGAGCTGAGGTACAGCGCCCAGGCCCAGAGTTCAGGCCCTAAGACCGGACACCCCCCCCAAAAAAAAGCAAAACATCTTCTGATGTCATGGGAATCCTAAGCTCTCCTCCCAGAGGGGGAAGGCCAGGGAACATAAGAGTCATAATTCAAAATTTTTCTGGTTCAGGCTTTTCTAGCTCATTATAGAGAAGAATAATTCTATTTCTCTTGATTACCTTTGGGGAACATGAAGGCTAAGAACCAGGGGGTCAGAAGTTTGGAGAAAGCCATTCACTTTGAAAGATCATTCTTGAGTTCTTACACAGAGGAGACATCCTTCTGCAGGATGCATTTGAAGGGTATCACAAATTAGAGAAACGTACAGCCCTGTGACAAGTGTAACATCTGCTTATGCTAGTTCCTCTAAGGGATAAGAAATTAACACATAGGCCCAAAAGAGTGGCCTTGCTATTTTAAATATGTTATATGTTTACAAGTTCAGATCATACTTATTTGGAAAGCAGCTATTAGCCAACAGAACACAAATGCATTTAGACTGAAACAATTCATTTTATTTCCACTCAGATGTGTAATTCAAATGACTTTTATTGTCATTTGTTAAAGCAATCTCACTCTCAAAATGCTGCTTGTAACACCATGAAGCCCCTGGGTGTCAGGTTTAATAGAAAGTCATTACTCACTACTCGGAAGAATAAGAGAAAATTGAGATTAGTAGTACATTGATACAAAGAACAAAAATGAAGCAAAACAATAATCTTATAAGTTAGTTTGTTAACCAAGCAATTTACACCTAAGGGTGGTTTTCTTGACTTTGTTCCTAATTCACTGTAAGATTTTGCTTAGTTTACTTATTAAAATACCATGAGCACATATTTTTCTAATGGAGGGCTTGGGTATATTTATTTAAAGGCAATATATAGACACACACAGAGTTATACTCCCCCAGGTTAATACAAAATGAATTAACATGGGTTATTGCCTGTATTTCTTGTAAAACTGGTTTTAGGGTTGATGTTTCGAAATGTATTTCATTTCATGTTATTTTATAATGAGATTAATACTGTCTGTGTGAAAACATTCTCAGCATTAGCCAAAATAAACAATTTTAAAGTTCAAAAGAAAAGGGTGACATGTTTTTCATTTTTTGCTTCTAGGTTTGAGGAAAATGAAAAACAGACCTTAATCACAGATAACTATTTCCTAAGGGAGCAGAGCTAGTCACAATGGCGAAGACCACTGAAAAGCCTCTGGCACTATACACAACTGTGGTGGGGTGGAATTTGTTTTCTGCACATTTTTTATAACAGCTGGTTGTGTGTATTTCTCTCTCCATGTGTGTGTGTGTGTGTGTGTGTGTGTGTGTGTATGTGTGTGTATGTATGAGATGTGTGTTTGCCAAAAATATTCCTGATGTTCATAATGGCTTTTGTCTATCCTGTTCATAAAACACACTTCTAACTTTTCAAATAACTTGTTTATTAAAAGTTCATATATGGGGCTGGGAATGTGGCTTAGTGGTAGAGTGCTTGCCTAGGATGCATGAAATCCTGGGATCGATTCTTCAGTACCACATACACAGAAAAAGCCAGAAGTAGCGATGTGGCTCAAGTGGTAGAGTGCTAACCTTGAGCAAAAGAAGCTCAGGGACAGTGCCCAGGTCCTGAGTTAAAACCCCAGGATTGGCAACAACAACAACAACAAAAGTTCATGTAGGCCTGGTGCCCGTGGCTCATATCTGTAATCCGAGCTACTCAGAAGGCTGAGATCTGAGGATCTCAGTTCAAAGCCAGCCTGAGCAGAAAAGTTCATGAGACTCTTCTCCCCAATAAACTACTCAGAAAAAGCTGGAAGTGGCACTGTGTCTCAGTGGTAGAGTGCTAGTTTGAGCAAAAGAAGATCAGGGACAGTGTGCAGGCCCTGACTGAGTTCAAGCCCCAGGACTGGCCAAAAAAAAAAAAGAGGTGTTTTTTTCATGTACTCTGTGAAGCTGTTATGCCATTGATATTCCCTAGGAGAAAAGGGATGCCAACTTCCCCAGACCAGCACAGGAGAAAACCCTAACACCAGCTCTGGTGATTATTGCCCCATAAGGCATTGCCAATATTGAGAAAGATGTTTCCCCTAAATGAATGAAGGAACTCTTTTTAGCTTTATGCCACGTAACTCTTTTGAGGTGACAAGTTCAAGCAAGTAATAGGTAAGACCCTGTAGGGTAAATTTTTTTTTCCATGTGGCTTTGATTCTTTTCTTTGCATTTAAAACTTATCTAGATTAAAAGACATCAAGAAACCAGCTGTCAGCATGCCTGTTCAAAGGTTTAAACTTTTCAAGGGTTTGATTTTGTAGGGTTTTTTTCTTTATTTTGCTTTGAGCCGTAAGTATTTGCAAGCCTTTGTGTAACTAGATAGGATTCCTGAGGGTTATGTCACAAAATAACAATAGAATTTGCCCCATCTGTGAGGTCTGGGAGTTACAATATTTAAAAAGTTCAATGACTTCAAATTCAAAGTATAAAACAAACTAGCATAAACACACACACACACACACACACACACACACACACACACACACACACAATTGCACTTACACATTTTTAAATCTAATTAGGTAAATTAAACAAAAAGAAGGTCGAAAAATTACATCTCAATAGTCTTGCTGCATAAAACCTCCCACCATTATTCTTGGTTTAGCTCACAATTGCGGAGGTCAGTAAGTTGGGTTGAGCCCAGTGATTCCTTTGCTCTCCCTCACTACAGTTGTTCATGTATGTACCATCAGCTTTGGGTTGTGTGCCCAGGAGGTGAGTCCTCCAGGCCTGGCCAATTTCCATTGGTCTCACCCACATGGTTGGCAGGAGGCTGGTTGTCTCCTACATGGTATTGCACCTTTTTTTTTTTTTCCTGGGCCTGGGCACTCTCCCTCAGCTCTTCACCTCAAGGGAAGCGAGTGCTCTACCACTTCAGCCACGTTGCCACTTGCGGTTTTCTGGTGGTTAATTGGAGATAAGAATCCATGGACTTTCCTGCCCTGGCTGGCTTTGAACTGTGATCATCAGAACTCCGCCTCCTGAGTAGTTAGGATTGCAGGCGTGAGCCACCAGCACCCGGCAGCATTGTATCTTATTGGTGGCTAGTCCAGGATGCCAGGATGGCACAGGAAGGAAAGGAGAGGAGGGAGGGAGGGGGAGGAGGAAAGAAGAAAGAAAGGAAGGGAGCAAGAAAGGAAGGAAGCAAGAAAGGAAGGAAGGAATGAAGGAAGGAAGGAAGGAAGGAAGGAAGGAAGGAAGGAAGGAAAGGAAGGAAGGAAGGAAGGAAGAAAAAGCAAGCAGGAAGGAAGGAAAGAAGGAAGGAAGGAAGGAAGGAAGGAAGGAAGGAAGGAAGGAAGGAAGGAAGGAAGGAAGGAAGGAAAAAGAGGGAGAGAGAGAAGAGAAAGGAAGGAAGGGAAGAAGGGAGGGAAGGAGAGGGGGGTGACTCCAAGGTTTCCAGCCCAAGCCACTGCAAGGCTGGCATTTTTTATCAGTTGAAAGGGAAGGAACTGGGGAAAGGAGAGCTGAGGGAAGTCTAGAAATTTCTGTTAGATGTCTCTAAAAGGCCATGTGATGAAGGCTTGGTCGCCAGCCTGGTGTTCCATTGAAAGGTGGTAGAATCTTGAGGAGATGGGGTCCAGTGAAAGGAAGTTAGACCATCGGACAGCACTGCTCTGGAGGGCATTGAGTCCCATTCTCTGTGCCTCCCTGACTCTCTCTCCTCCACTTCCTCTCCTCTCTCTCCCTCCTTTCCCTCTCCATCTTCTCTTCTCTCCTCCTCCTCCTCCTCCTCCTCCTCCTCCTCCTCCTCCTCCTCCTCCTCCTCCTCCTCCTCCTCCTCCTCCTCCTCCTCCTCCTCCTCCTCCTCTTCTTCTTCTTCTTCTTCTTCTTCTTCTTCTTCTTCTTCTTCTTCTTCTTCTTTCTTCTTCTTCTTCTTCCTCCTCCTCCTCCACCTCCTCCTCCTCCTCCTGCACCTCCTCCTCCTTTTTCTTCCTCCTCCTCCTCCTCTCTCTCTGTCTCCTTCTCTTTCCTTCCCTCCATCCCTGTTCCTCTCCCCCTCCCTCCCCTCCCTCTTCTCTCCTCTATTCCTACTTCTCTTCTTTCTTCCTCTTCTCTCTCCCCCACCCCATTCCCAGCTGAGTATATGAAGTGAGTTTTCCCCACTCTGGCCTTCCACCATAATGTACTACCCTGCCTTCTATTTTTCACTTCTTTCCAATAAAATTATCATACTATAAATCCCTCATTGGGACAAATCCCTGCAGTCTAACTGTGTCTGTGCCTCGGGGTGAGCATCGTGCACACATCCAGACTTGTGCTTCACTCATCGAACCTCCTAGAAATCTCTCAATCCATCAAGTTGACGATGAAGATTAGCCCCACAAGCCCACCTCTTGTCAATTTGACACCCCAGTGCATCATTTCAACTAGAACATTCCGACCCTGGTCCTCGGAGGCTCATAGCCATCTCCTAATATAACATTTTGCTCCTTGAGCTCCTTGAGTCATGGTCTCAACAGTGTGCAACACGCTCCAAATTCCAAATCCAAAGTCTCCTCGGAGACTCAAGGCAAACTTCGCTGTGAGCTTGTATAAAAATTTAAACGTGAGGGCTGGGATGTAGCTCAGTGGCAAAGCTCTTGCCCAGCAAGTGCAATGTCCTGGGTTCGATCCCCAGTACCAAAAAAGAAAAGACAAAAAAAAAAAATTTAAACGTGAGCTGACGCTACGGGCTCACACCTGTAATTCTAGCTACTCAGGAGGCTGAGATCTGAAGATAATGGTTCAAAGCCAGCCCGGGCAGGAAAGTCCATGAGACTCTTATCTCCAGTAAACCACCAGAAAACCAGAAGTGGTGCTGTGGCTTAAGCAGTAGAGCACTCACCTTGAGCTGAAGAGTCAGGGACAGCGCCCAGGCCCATAGTTCAAGCCCCATGACCAACAACAAAAAAATTAAACATTACAAGATAGCATGGCAAAGAATAATCGATCCCATTCCATCACAGCCGGTCCTGTGATCCATCTCCCACGGCGCTTAGGGCATGTGCCACATCGTGCAGCTACTTCCTCTTCTAGCTGTTAAACACTACAATACTAAGAGAACACATAAAAGTCACCCTGCCTTTCTCCTCCCCACAGCCCCAGCAAACAAGTCGCTTTTACTCTGTGGATTTACCTATGAGTTTCCTATGAATGGAATCACATCATGTTAACATTTTGTGTCTGCTTTCTTTACTGCATTCATTTTCCAGACTCATCTACATAGTAGCAAACCTAAAACATCATAAATATTATTGCCTGGCATGTGTGTGCCACATTTACCACGTACCGTCGCTGGATGAAGATGTTCACACTTTCTGGCTGTTGTAAATAGTAGCACTATAAACATTTCTGTAGCGGCGTCTGAGTGAGTGATGTCTATTCAGGGAGGGATTGTGCATACTGTAGAAGTGCTGGGTCGGATGGCCACGCTTTGCATAGCAGAGTATCAGGCTTTAGAGAATTCCATGTCTCACTAACTCACTCAGCCCAGCATTCTGCAGCCAGGAAGCAGGCTTTGCTCTTCTTTTTTTGCCAGTCCTGGGGCTTGAACTCAGGACCTGCTCACTGTCCCTGAGCTTCTTTTGCTCAAGCCTAGCACTCTATCACTTGAGCCACAGCACCACTTCTGGCTTTTTCTGTGTATGTGGTACTGAGGAATCGAACCCTGGGCTTCCTGCAAGCTAAGCAAGCGCTCTACCACTAAGCCACACTCCCAGCCGAGACCTGCAGAACTACTGTCGTGACATGTGGGCTATGGCAGTGCTCAGGGTGAGAGAAGGGACTTTGACCTTGATGCCCTGAATTCCGACCTTTATATGGTTCCCTCATTCACATTTGAAAAGAAACACAAAGGGTTAGAAATCCTATAACATGGTATTACATGGAAATCCCATACCTCAGACACGTACACGCAGGATGCTGGTCTTCGGGAGGTGCTTAGCACTATGGATGAACTTCGTATGAGGATTGCTTAAGTCTCTGGAGTGTGAATTTCCTAATTCAGACTTACTGGTTGCTTGCTTGCTTGCTTGCTTCCTTCCTTCCTTCCTTCCTTTCTTCCTTCCTTCCTTGTTTCTTTCTTTCTTTCTTTCTTTCTTTCCATGGTCAATCATGGGGTTTGAACTCGAGGCTTGGGCACTATCCCTGAGTTCTTTGGCTCAAGGCTAGAGCACTACCACTTTGAACCACAGTGCCACTTCTGTTTTTTCTGGTAGTTAATTAGAGATAAGTGTCTCACAGATTTTCCTGTCCAGGCTGGCTTTGAACCACCATCCTCATTTCTTAGCTAGGATTACAGGTGTGAGCCACTGGCGCCAGCAACTTACTGGTTTCTCATACCAGGTGACAGGGCCTTTCCCCTCCCACTGCTTGCTCAGCTTTTTCTGTTTTTCTGTGACGTGGATTTGGCTCCACACTGGCTTCTGTGTAGCTCACAGGCTGCATACAGAAATAGATATCAAGTTTAACCCACGGGCCTGGCTGGCCAAATATTTTAAAAGTATTTTAAAATGTGTTTAAAAGTGTTATAATTTTAGAATAAACTCCAATTCTCTTTCTCCCAAGAGCTGGACCTGTATGCTTTCACAGGTTAAAAAATAAATATTCCTCAGGGCAGTGTGTGTGCGAGTTACAAATGCAGAGACTCCACCGTGCTGCAAACTGGAGTCACGTGACCACACACGCTGTCTACGCATCCTTTCATTCTAAGTCCTGCCAATAGCAAGAGTAAAAGAACACCCAAACCCCTTCACCGGGAGAATCCAGAGAACAATAGAAAGAGATAAGTGACTTAGAGTGAAGACACGAGGGTGACTCTCAGAAGGGCCGAAGGGAGTTCGCTGGGAAGATAAGCTCTCTATCAACACCTGGCCCCTCTGAACTTAGGATGCCCAGCCTTACCATGGAGCAGAGGACCTGGGATGGAAAGAAGCTTCTAGAAGAGAGGAGGTGAGCAAATATTCCAACCATCCACGAGAAAGATCAGCTTGTTTCATTTACACTGAAAATAAGGCTGTAAGGCTGTTGGAGGATGTGTGTGTGTGTTTTTCAATGCTTTTTGCCTAAAATGGACCTGACAGCCTATAAGAGATTTTAGAAAAAGAATCTTTACATCTTCATAGCAGAGTTTTTGTGGGGTTTTGTTTTGCTTCAACGTTCTGGATGCCAGTTCTCTTCACCTTGGACAGAGCCCTTCCCTTCCCCCTCCCCCCCCCCCGCCCCCTCCTGCCACGCACACACCAGCTTGTTGCTTTGCTTCTGAGAACTTGTGATGAATGGGAATTAATTCACATTCCTCTGTGATTCAAGTCTATGTCTGCTAATTTGGTCTTCCGCAAAATTGATGGAACGCTCGCACACACTGCCCACATGAAAATCTCCCCTTTTACCTAAAGATGGTCATTAAAGCTCCCGAAGCCTGCATTTCTCCCACTCAACAGCAACCAGCCTTGCATCTCTAACCAGAGATGACATTTCTAGAGGATTCTAAAACATGGGTGTTCCTCCGGTTTCTTCACATCATTTTAACAGCAGAAACAAATGAAAAACTGCATTTGCTAGCAAAAATTGGGGCTAATGTGGAGTTTACAGAAAGAAGAGATGGGGACTGAGTCCCTAAAGCAGGGTATGTCTTTAGGATCTTGCTGGCTTTGGCCTATGGAGCTGCATTCCGATGTGATATTCATTTAGTAACAAAAGTCTTCTCCGTCCTGGCCATTGTGCCGCCAAGCTTGTAGCTTGTAATAATCTAAGCAACAGGAAAAGCAGCATTTAGCTTTGTTACCCTATGTTCACGGCTAACCACTGGCCTGCGTAGCTGGTCTATCATTTTCTGCTTTTCTACGGAATAGGATGTGGGCTTGTAAAGGTTCAGGACTTGTCAGACTAGCTGCTTGCTGTGTGTGAGTGGCGGGTTGACATCTACAGCTATCTTCGCTTATCAGTGTCTGGGGATGGTGATTGATAGCATCTCTATTAGTCAGCTTCCTAGAACAAAAGTGCCTTAGACAGGTGGCTTAAGAGACAACCACTTATTTTTCACAATTCTGAAGGCTAAGTCCAAGGTCAAAGGGCTGGAAGACAAATGGCGTCGAGGGAGAATGCACCTTCCAATTTGTAGACCCTGCCGTATTCTCAAGGCCAAGAGCAGAGAGAAGAGACACATTCTGCCTTTATGAAGACACTAATTCCACGGTGAAGGCTCCAACTTATGACCTCCTCTAACCCTAATAATACTGTGACACCACCCTCTCCTACCAGGGACTAGAAAACAACATATGACATATAAAGCAGAAAGAACACACACACACACACACACACACACACACACACACACACACGATTCACCCACCACTGTATCTCTTTACTGAATTTATGTTATACAGAATGATTTCAATAATACAACATCATTTTCAGATTTTTATTGACTCTCAGTCTACAGAATTAGAAACTAATTCATACCATCTGCAGTGGTAATTGTATCAAATATTATCATTTCTCCATCCTAAATGGAAGCTGAAGAATTTGAACTTTAAATTATGAATGCTCTAAAACAATAAGCTATCACTGAATTCCAGGCAGTTTGATAAGTGTAATATGTACCTTAGCTTCTTCACCTCTCTCTACGGCCCTAAAGGTGGGTATTGTTGTTTTTTCAACTTTACATAGAGAGGCACAGAGAAGGCGTGTAACTTTGCCTAAGATCAAACAACTAACAGTTTGGTCCTAATGTTTGCAGTAGGCTCAGATTCAAAATATATTGTATTCAGGGGCCCTCTGATAACTTTCTGTTACATGAGTAATTCCTTTCTAATCAGGAATTTTGTGAGGAGCAGGGAAGAAGAAACAAGTCATTATCCTAATGTTAATTATCCATCTACCGGCTAAAAGGAATTTAGGTCTTTAACATTTTTTCCATTTGGGAAAAAAATGTTGATTTTTTTTGTGAGAAGGGTGCAAATAGCATGAGGTGATTTTAATGTAGATAAAGTCAAAGTCTAGACAATGGTTATCTGAGGAAGGTGGGAAATGACAGAAATAAGCTTCTATCTTATATGCAGTTTTATTTTTTCTCATTTTTGGTGAGCAATATGTGAAAGGAAATCATTTTATTTTTTGTATCTTTTAGGATTGAATGACCTTTCAAAGGAGCTGAGTGAAGGATATTGAATGTGAATTTGTATGATACAAGAGAAAATGTTAATCAGAAGGTATGTTTTGCGTTCTTGGAACTGGCCACAAGGGGGCGTCTTTAATTCTCACTAACCAACTTCAGCAGAGTAATCTTTCATTTGTAATCTGCCAACATTTTACAAGGAAAAAGCATTGAAAGGCAGGCACTCTCGTCAGCACTGAGAACCACCGACTGTACGGTTTGTAAAATGTCACATTTACTAAGAACTTCTGTCGTATGCTTTTCAGGGTTTGATTTCCTGTTTCTAAAGTTGGCATTCTACCTGGTGGGAAGTGAGCCTCTTAATACCTATGTCCATGATTTCCTGTCCCTGCATGAGGAAAAGCAGGACCCAGTAGCATCTTTATTTCTATTGCTTTTCTTATTAGCACATGCATGCTCAGCATTTCCCTGTGGGCCAACAAAATCTCTGCAGACAATGGCTCCTTATTCATTATTTAAGAGTATTTTGTCCTACTATTTTAAGGCGAATTTACCTAAAAGTTCCCCCGCTACCCCATCATTGTATGATTACTGACTTCAAGTTATTTGATTGTAAAGTGAATGTTTAGGCAGAAAGATTCATTTTTCCTCCAGAAATGTAAACTCACATAGTAGGAGGAGATTTAGGAGACAGGAGCCTGGAATGCTGGGAGAGGAAGCACTTTAAGGGACCTAGATGGCAAAGTCTAGATTTGCCTTCTTGATCTTTCTTGATCTCAACCCCTCCGCCCCCCCCCCCCCCAAACACACACTAGAGTTCACCTAACTCTCTACCCAGTCATGGTGCTTGTCCGTCCCTTTCTTCTATTATTGGACTATAAATAACAACTAATAGAAAACACAATACCACACCAACCCAGAACCTGCTCTTCCTCTTCTTCCTCTTCTTCCTCTCCTTCCTTCCTACCTCCTCCTCCTCCTCCTCCTCCTCCTCCTCCTCCTCCTCTTCCTCCTCCTCCTCCTCCTCCTCCTCCTCCTCCTCCTCCTCCTCCTCTTCTTCTTCTTCTTCTTCTTCTTCTTTTCTTCTTCTTCTTCTTCTTCTTCTTCTTCTTCTTCTTCTTCTTCTTCTTCTTCTTCTTCTTCTTCTTCTTCTTCTTCTTCTTCTTCTTCTTCCTCTTCTTTCTTCTTCTTCTTCTTTTTGGATTCACCATCCAATTTGTAGTACTCCCTAAATCCATCTTCAGTTTGGTGAAATTCATGCAAATCAAACCAAGAGCACTAGATTTTGCTAGTCACTGTTCCCAAAGTTTTCTAGTGAACTGCAGGGAAACTAGTTTATTTATTTATTTATTATTTATTTTTACATAGAGAATCCAATGAGGAGCAAATCAGTGGGTATCCTTGGCCTATATCATTGCTAGAAGCAAGCTAGGATGACCTATCCTTGCCTTAAAGTCCCAGTGGTGAGAAAACTGCAGTCCATGCCGCTGCATGCATGTGCCTCCGCTGACATTGCCCTAGCGCCGTCTTCCTGCCTCCCTGCCTCCCAGCCTCCTTGCCCTACAGACAAAAAGACAAAGGAAGCCACGGGGGGGGGGGGGGGCTCCTGGGCAGGGAGCTACGGGGCGTTCTACTTCCTTCCGCCACTTCTCAAGTCTTACCCATCATGAGATGAGCGTCTGGGAAACCAAATTTGCTTTGGCTAGCATGGGCAGATTAACAGGCACAGCCACTAAAAATAAGTGAGGCTTGTACAAAGACACCAAACTGAGAACCTCAAACTGACACCTCTCTCACCTGAATGCCTTGCCAAATACCATGTCCTTGTTATGTGAAATTCAGCAAATATGTCAAATTATACTGCACGCATGACGTCTAAAGCTCATCTCTGTGAATAGTAAAACTCAGCTGGGGCTTTGCACAACCCCACAATTATTGGGTATTCCTAGAAAAACATAGCCCTTAAACCAAACTCTCTTCCCAGTATGATTAAAAAAGATGAAGGCTGGGATGTAGCTCAGTGGCAAAGCACTTGTCTAGCAAGTGCAATGTCCTGGGTTTGATCCCCAGAAAACATCCCTCCCCCCAGCAAAAAAAAAAAAAAAAGAGTAGTTTATACAGGACACTAAACTGAGAGGCTTAGCTACAAGCTACAGGATGTGAGGTGCTCTCCCTCTTTCCGCGTGCCCGTCTGATGAGCAGGAATCCAGAAGGCCCTCCCCCAGGCACCAAGTTTGAGAGATGAGCCCAGAAAGAATGGAGTTTTGCTGTTTGATATTTCCAAGGCAAAGTTCGGTCCCACCTGAGTGAGAAAGCTCAGGGCGTGGCCCTCACTTCACGGGGCACTGATGAGTGTGTTTGTTCGTTCGTTTGTGCAGGATGCTCTTGCTTGCAGCCAGCTGGCCCAGTCATGGACGCAAGAGCGGCAGGCACTGACGTGCTTTCTGCAGGAAGGCAGGGCGCCCCCTGAGCTGCAGCCTGGTGCAGGACATGACATCATGGTGTCACAGAGGTGCAGGAAATGACATCATGGTGGCACGGAGGTGCAGGAAATGACTTCATGGTGGCACGGAGGTGCAGGAAATGACATCATGGTGGCACAGAGGTGCAGGAAATGACATCATGGTGGCACAGACCTGCGGCTGTCCCGGTCACCGAGAGGATGCTGGAGATGGCCACTCAGGGATCCGTGTACCTCTCTCAGCAGGCAGCGGGAGTAAGCACTTACCAAGGATAGGTCATCCTAGTTTGTTTCCAGCCTTGATAGAGGCCATTGCTCTATTCTTGCCAAGTTGCTTTTCTTTCCAAACATCTATAAGGCTTTGTTTTGGTTTTGTCTCTTCTTTTTTTCTTTGTCATTTGTGCCCACAGTTTCCTGGACGGCAAGGGACAGATCGGGAGGTAGGGTCACACTAAGGAGGTGGGACAGGCACCACAACAAATGCCTCTCTGGGCCCGACAAGAGAGGTCTTGTATTGGACAATTCCACTATGACGTTGAATGTGACATGTTCAGCATCTCCGTGTCTTCAAAGGCTGCCGGGGGTCACACCGGTAGGACCTCAAAACTTTCCTAAAAGTTATGTAGAGAAAGTAATCATCTCTTCACAGAGATTACAACTACAACATGGCAAGAGAAACAGTGGTTTTCGTGTTGCAGGATTCTTAAATAAGCAAAGCCAAATGAAATGATCTGCCAACAATGACAGAAAGTCTGCTGGAAACTGAAGCATTTTTACTTTTTTAATGTCTGCTTTCTTTGAAATTCCTTGTTTGTCATGTTCATAAGATTTATTTTCTGATTGGGTCACAAGTTTGCTGGGGATTGGGATGTGGGGGAAGAGCTTTAGGGAATTTTTTCAAACGCTATTTAAATAGTTAAGGTAATTAGTTCTCACAAAGAGAAATATTTATTTAACAAGATGTTTCATGACATCATAACCTTGTGAATAAACACATCAAGAGCCTGCGGATAAGGAGGAAGTATGTAGAATCAGAAACAAAAAGGATCGGAAGGAGTGTTGGGCAGTTCTCACGTGCTTAATGCTGACAGACATCATTCACTGGGCCTGAACTGCAGGCAGATTCTGTACTATTTCATAGAGACAAGACACAGAGACTGGAAGTAATCTGAGTTTATACAGGCAAGGATTGGAACCCAGGAGGCTGTAAGGAGACACTATTCTTCTCCATACACTATGAAGACAAGAAAGCTGGGCTTAGACAAAAGTCCAGGGAGGGAGTGAAAAAAGAATGGATCTGAATATTCACTGATGCTTCATTTAAATATTAACATTAATATTAATAAAAATAATAATAATAAACTATTAAATGGACTAATCCTTATGATTCCGTGGGGTTTGGTAGTTATCCACCTCTGTGCTGATTACTACCCACATCAAGTTTAAACACTTTCATCACAGCAGAAAGTTCCTCGTCAATTCAATCCTCCTCCTCCCCAAGAAGGAAGCTCCTGTTGGGTTGGTTGGGCCAGTTCTAGAACCTCATGTACGTGAACTCTCTGCGTGTCCATTTTCAAAGACAGAGGAACAGGGAGATGGCAAATTGCTTTGCCATTGGCCAGAGAGTCCAGAGTTCCAGGTCCTCTAGAGGGCAGAATGCAGGACACATGAGATGTCAGAATTTACTGCTTCTCCCCAGAAAGCTTATCCTGTCTTTGCAAAGAGGATCTGGCTCTTTTGTAGGTCCTAACCATATGGTGCACATACCACTTCCTTCATTAATATCACTGGCATTAGCATTCACATTTCCTCTGCATTCATTCATTCACTCAGTCATTTATTTTATACATTCATTCATTCAATTTAGCTAGAACTGCCTAGCTGCTAGCTCCCTCGAAGACACACTGGGCTGAGATGGTAGGATTCATCCATACTCTGTTTGGGAGACAACCCAGTACTAGCTGCAAGATGCAGGACTGATGTTGCTCTGTTGGATGGACCGTAAGCCAGATTTTGAGTCTCAGTGCCACCTTTCATTACGCACCCCATCACTTATTCACATACTGCTATGTGTCAGCCCAGTTCAATACCGTGACGGTATCCAAAACAAATGAGGCACAGCTGTGTTCCTAAAAGAAGCCCCCTTTAGCAGCTACTGGTCTCTAGCAAATTAGAAAACCTCTTCTAATCTCTGGAAGGAAATCTCTTATCTGCTCTCTCCAGTGTCACTGTGCAGTGAAAAATAAGTAAACATGGCTGGAAGGTGGCTGCATGGTAGAGTGCTTGCCTAGCATGCATGAAGCCCTGGGTTTGAGTCCTCAGTACCACGTACATAGACAAGGCCAGAAGAGGCTCTGTGGCTCATGTGGTAGAGTGCTAACCTTGGGCAAAAGAAGCTCAGGGACAGCGCCCAGGCCCTGAGTTCTAGCCCCAGGAATGGCAAACAATAATAATAAATAAATAAATAAGCAAATCAGTGCATCCTTTCCATCCAATCCACAGGTCCGTGGGCCCCATCTACCCCAGGGTAGGAGGCCCTGGGCAGCTCTCTGGAAGGCTGGGGGCCTCGTTGTGCCAAGAAAAGGCAGAAAGACTTCTCTTTCCTGCAGAATCTCAAGCACGTCACAGTCTCTTAGCCAGCTCACTGTCAACAGAGGCTCAAGAAAATAAACAATGCACCAGAAGGTAGACTTTGGGGATTTTGACAGTTCTACAAAAACACACCATAAAGTGTCCCAAGCTAATAAAATCAACAACCTCCTAATAATCACCCATATTATTCTCTCTCTCTCTCTCTCTCTCTCTCTCTCTCTCTCTCTCTCTCTCTCTCTCTCTCTCTCTCTCTCTCTCTCTCTCTCTCTCTCTCTCTCTCTCTGGTCTTTCTCATGCTTAGCCCTTGCAGCTTCTAGAGGACAAAGGGTTCAGACATGTTCCCCAGGTGAATGCTTGATATCACGAGACAGGACAGAGTCAGAACAATCGACTTCTCTTTGGCCAACATTTGGCCATTAGTGTATCAGACATGTCCAGGCTCTGATTGCAGAGTAAGTAAACAGGACATAATGGGTTTTCAATAAATGCTGCAGAGCCTGGCTCCAAGTCTATTTGGAGAGGTTTATTTGACACGTAGAGCCTGGGCCACTTGAGGACAGAAAGGTAAGAGGCGTTGAAGTTCACAGGCAAAAACAGGCAAAACGGGAGGTGGGCTGAGCAAATTACAAAGAAGTGAGATTTCCGAGAACTCTGGGACTGTTTGCCACACGCAGGGTTGATAGAACCATCAGAAGCTAGAGCGCTTGCAGGCTCCTATTTTGCTCTTCCTGGGGAGAGAGGGGCTGTGGGTGGGTGATTGTATGCTGATCCTGGAGCTTCAACTTGGGTCCTGGGCACTGCCCCTGAGCTTCTTTTCCTCAAGGCTAGTGCTCCACTTCTGGCTTTTGGATGATTTATTCGTGATAAAAGTCTTCTGGACTTTCCTGCACGGGCTGGCTTTGAACCTCAGACCTCCAATCTCACCCTGCTGAGCAGCTAGGATGACAGGTGTGAGCTCATGGTACTCAGCTTTGGAATCTGTTTTTAAAAAGAACCCTGAAGCCAAGTGTGGTGAAGGGACTGAAATCTCACATCGGTCGAAGTGAACTGGGTTCAAGTCCTGAGCCCGTGTCTTCTCAGCCCGAGTGCCCCTTGCACGCACAAAGCCAGGAATCCAACGGAAAGTGTCAGCATCGAGAAGACACAAAAACGTGTCTGTGCAAACGCTGCCCTGAAATTCTTTTCTTTTTTAATCACATCTGAATTTCTCTCTGATTTTAACCAGAAACAAATGGATTTTTACATCCATTGGAACATGGCTTAACTTTGGCTTCTTTCTTAAGATGCAGAAGTCTGAACAACTGAGTGAAAGGAAAGCTCTGTTTTCCAGTGAAAGCTGAGGGTCCTCCGGCCCTAAGGCCCAGGCTGGCTGCAGGATGGACTGTCTCCCCTCCCCTCCTGCTCCCCCATACCCTCGCCTCTGGCAGATCACATTTGCAACACAGGACAAACACTGTGTCTTTAGTGCCTTTGCTTCTTGGGTCAAATTCCCTGGATGGAAGGTCGGTGCCCAGGACACCGGCCCGTGAACCGAGAGAAGGGCTCTTCTGGAGAGATGCCAGCCCCAGCCCCACAGACCCAGGACCTCAAGCACAGAACCAGCTCTCTTCTCTCCCAGGTCTGGGGGGGGGGGGGCGAATCAGGGTGTCTGGCTGGGTTGCTTTCTGATGAAGCCACTTTCCCCAGGCTGGTGGATGACCACCTCCACCTGCCGTTGTCCCCTGTGCCCGCTTCCACACACCCCCAGCGTGACCCTCTTCCAATCCACACACCAATCCCGTCGTCTAAGTTCACGCTGACTGCCCGGCTTGACCTCGATCACCTCTTTAAGTGCACTTACATGTTGAGGTACTCAGGACGAGGGTTCAGTGTGAGGGGAGGGGGGTTTATCAGCCCCGCAGGAGGAAGGGAGTCACAGGGGACACGGATGAGGAAGGAGGGAAGCAGAACTGGGTCTTCAGGAATGGCCAGCCTGAGCCACGCCCACAGGGCAGGGCCGAGAGGACCCTGCCCCCTTCCCTCAATCTCCCTGGACTTCTAGGAGGAGGCTCTAACCCTCTATGAGCACCCCAGCTCCCCCAGTGTGGGGGGGAAGGGGGGAGATCAGGGAACATCTGCCCAAACACATCCAAGTAGAGTGTTCCAGAAAGGGACTCCGAGGGGCTCCAGCAGCTGGTGGGCAGACACCCCCATACCAGGAGAAGGGGGGTAAGGCACTGATTCAGGGAGCAGAGTGGCCAGTGTCCTGTTTCCAACGGGAAAGGCCTCACTCCCAGCAGCGCGCAGGACCTCAGGCTTCAGGGGAGCAGCTGGGGCTGGCTATGTGCAAGGGTAGAAGACTCCAGCCCTCTCCTTCCCAGCCCAGTGGCCCAGGCCTGAGTAACCTTACCAACCTTACCGTGAGTGAAGGAGCCAAGGACTTAGACAAGCACCTGGTGCCTTGTAAGCACACCCCAGGAAGGATGTGGATGTGGCCCTCTAGCACGACTGAGAGTACTGAGCTTACAGATGAGAAGAAAAGAATGGAAGATTCTAGAAGTGGCATGCAGCCAGATTAAGTTAGCATCACTTGTAATTCTCCTGATTCTTTTTCTTTGGTCCTTTTTGGGGCTCGATCTGGGGGCCTGGGTGTTGTCCCGGAGCTCTTTTGTCTTTTGCTTATGGTGTCACTTCCGGTTTTTTGGTGATTAATTGAAGGTAAGAATCTCATGAACTTTCTGGGCAGGCTGGCTTTGAACCGCGATCCTTAGATCTCAGTCTCCTGAGTAGGATGACAGGCGTGGGCCACCAGCGACTGGCTTCTCCTGATATTTCTGCAGAGGGTGAAATCGGGTGCCGGCAGTGAGTCTCCGACTCACCTGGCATCCAAGGTAAATGTTTAAAGTTAGTCTTTCCTTGACACCAACTGAATGCATTACTATTTGATAAGGGCCCAAAACAATAAAAACCCTCTCATTAAAGGAGATTGGGCTACAAGAAATCAGTACACCTGATGTTAATCCTGGCACAGAGAACCAGCGTGGGCTAGGGGCTCATTCTCACCCGGCTGCTGGGTGCAGTGAAGAGCGGCCCACAAGACACGGAGCCACAGAAGTGTCTCTTCCCTGCACCGCCATCACCCATCCTATCCAGCTGCCCACGGCACGATCCTTCCACAGGGATCTCCCACAGCCAGGCTCATCTCTGCTAATTCCCTGCGGGCTCGTCAGGGGGAAAGCTCTCCCAGATTTCCCCCATCCCTTCTCAGGGTGCCCTTACCTTCCTGTTCTGCCAGCCCTCCTGTGACACCACCACACGAGGCCTAAGAGACAACCTTTACCAAGACGCCAGATCAGACAGCCGGGATTCGCACACGCTCCACACACCGTCCATGCGCTGCAACACGGACAGACACCAACACAAGAACAAGAACAACCCTAAGAGGAGCATCAGAAATGGCAGTCAGCCAACTGGCTCACGACTGCTCCAGTGTTCCTCCCTGCAACCACTCTTCTCCCCTGCCTCTCTCTCCCTGTCATCTTCCTTCCCTTCCCCTTCCTTCCTTCTTTCCTTTGTCCCCCTCCCTCCTTCCCTTCCTTCCTTCCTTCCTTTTGTCCTTTTCATCCTTCTTTTCCTTTCTTCCTTCCTTCCCTCCTTCCTTCTTTCTTTCTTTCTTTAATTTCTTCCTTCCTTCCTTCCTTCCTTCCTTTCTTTCTTTCTTTCTTTCTTGCTTGCTTGCTTGCTTTCTTTCTTGCTTTCTTTCTTGCTTTCTTTCCCAGTTTGCTCTATTGGCTTAAGTCCTGATCTCATTTCCTAGTTCCACACCCAGGTTATCTTTGACATCACATGCTAGATGAGCACCTACCTCTATAAAAAGTAAACCTAACCTGACCTCACTAAGTAGGGCTGCTCACCCTGAGGACAGTGTTCCAGAAACTTCTGCTGTTCCCCGGTGCTCACAGACATGGGAGCGTGACTCATCAGTGAGACACTGTTGCCACCGGGCCCTTCTCTCCAGCCCCCTGTAAAAAAAAAAAAAGAGGAAATGGCCCCTGACATGGGGCGTGAGCAAGAGTCCCACACACAGCCAGAGTGCGGGAACTTCTGCCCTGGGCTTCCGCCCTGCTAATAGAATCCTCTTCTAGTGGTAGGTTTCCATCCCTGCAATCTAAAGAAAAGCAAACAGCAAACTTGTCACTCCAACTACGATTTGTAGACAATAATGTAAAGACTGATTCAGAAGGAAAAACAAAGCCCAGATAGTACTCCTGTTTCATAGCTTCTGTCCTTTTAAAAAGAATGATACATTTTTAGCAGAAAGACTTTGGCAATGGAGAAGCTGAAAATTAAAATGCTCTTAAAATGCATAAAGCCATATTATGGGAGAAGAAAGATCAATTAGCCTCACTGGTCAATAAAGCGAAAATGAGGTATAATTTAGTTCAAAGACAAGTTTGATTAAAGATTACAAAAGGTTGTCTAATTATGAGGAGAGGAAAGAAGAATCTGGAACAAAGGCGGTCACAGACTTGCTAGGCCTGCAAGTAGAAATGAGAACCTCAACAATTAGAGCCCAACAATGGAAAGGCTCTGTTCTCTAATTCCAAGGTAGGCCACCTGCTTGCCAATCCTTACTTAGATTCTTTCCAGAAATTTTGAAACCCCAAGAAGGAAAATGCCCAGGAAGGCCAACCCTTCAGTCACTCCATTGCAGGTCTAAGTGATCAAGAGGAAGGTTCTAGAACGTTTCCCGTCAACACTCTGACCTGGATACCAAACCAGCCTCAGCCTAGGTAAAGCCATCTGTGAAAACAATAGGATTTCAGACCATCCACGCTGTGAAATGACTTCTTTGCTTCCTCTTATCCCACCAGTAATCTGGAAGAAACTCATTCTCAGAATAGATGAGCATGCAGAACGGACACGGAATCCTTTCTCGTTCTTCTTTTCTCTGCAAAGGAGCTGGGGTCCCACTTCATACGCTGGAAGGAGAACCCCACATGTAGGTTACGGCAGCCGATCTGGGCCCTGAGCTGTCCAGGCACGGCACTGCAGGTGCGGATTTGGAGTCGTCACCAACTTCCACCCATTCCACCGCCAAAGCTGCAGAATGCAAGCTCCAGTGTGGGGACCAGTGATCCCCACCTCCAGCCTCTACTGCGGATAAAGTGTTGGGAGCAGGAGGAGCTGACACACCAACACTGCAAGACAACCAAATGGGGCAGGGGGGCTACAAAAGATCCAGGAAGTAAGGACAGAAAGAATAAGGAAATGAGGATGGGTGGGGGATCTTCCGGTGTCACCACCTTACAGGAAACACAAAAGAGACTTTCCAATCAGCAACCATCTTCAAGAACTCCAGTTCTTCCTATTTAACTCAAAGCCAAGCTCGGCCACGAAGACCACCACCAAGATGGCCATCTGAAGTGCTCTCTTTCGCTGTTGAGTTGTTCTTCTAATCAACTGGCCTCTCACCCTTACTTACGTTTGTGTCTTGCCTGAATTCTTCTCTTGCCAGATGCAAGATGTGAGGTCACCCTAAACTTTTTGGTAACATATTGGTGTGTTGAGGATTAAGTATGTCTTAATCAGAGAATCGTTACACCGTGAAAGAGCAGGCATTTCCAAACTTGCATTCAACCCGCATTTGCTCGCCTCCTAAAAGAAAACTTGCTTCAAAAAGCCAGTAGTAAATCTGCCTCCCTTCCCCCTACCCCTCCTAACTCCAAACAAACTCCTTTAAATGAAGCAGCTTGCTTCTGGTGATAAGCCAGGAGCGATAAAAGGCTCAGACCACGTGTGAATTTGCATTTGAATTCTCAATTGAGAGGCAGGCTTAGCAAACCAATTAACTAATTAAACCAATTATCCAACATGTAATTAACCTTCAGAACAGGGGTGTCAACAGAAACACAACAAAGGAATTACCCTCCACTGGGAATTCTCTAGTGGGTTAAAGCTCGTTGGTTGGTTTTCTGTCTTAAAAATCAAATCCACAGAGGGAAAACAATCTCCTGGCATCAGCTATGGACAAGCAGTATCATCCTCGAGATGAGCGGGGCGAAGCCCAGGGCACTGTGCATGTCTGTGAGCCTGCATTATCCCCGAGTTAATTCCCCGGACCATTGAAGATTATGGTCTATGCCAGTTCATGGCTATTTCTCTTGAGAACACACAGAATGTCCATTATTTCAAAAAGGAAAGTAGAAATTGCTAAGGGCAATCCCAATTTGGATACAGTAACAAAAAAAAACTGATCATTCAAGAAGTTTATTCTGCCAACTGCCTGGTGCTCACACCTGCAATCCTACTTACTTCAGGAGGCTGAGAGCTGAAGATCATGATTCAAAACCAGCCTAGGGAAGAAAGTCCTTGAGACTCATATTGATGTAAGGTAAATCATCCCAGAGCCACATTTTAAAATATAGAATATTGGAGTCTTTATTATACAGTTAACAGGCTGCAGGCTGCCCGTTGTTACAAAGGCCTGTAGCATGCCAATATACATAATACAGCTAGGAAACATGCTAAAGAGGAAAGAAATAACAAGAACAATACCACAAGCCAATTCAGCTCCAATGGAGTTGAATTGGAACGCCATGATGACTGGAGATGAGCCAGGACACGGGACACGATCATGGAGACACACGTGGCATGGAGTCCTGGAGGCTAGGCTGGTCCTAAATAGGTCAGCGCAGGGGGCAGATCCTCAGGAAATTCCCAGTCCAGACACTAGATTGACAGAGTCAGTAACTTATCTGCCAAGGGCCTGTCCCTGCCTCTGGGGTCCAGGCACACCCATTACCTGGGAGGCAGGTGATGTGTGTGTGTGGGGGGGTGCTCCTTCCCCCAGCATGAGGACAAGATGCCAGACCCTACCAACCACCATGTGGCCAATATGGCGCTGGCCAGACCTGGCCTCTTACTTCACTATCTCCAATAAATTACCACCAGAAAAGCTGAAAGTAGAGCAGTGGCTCAAGTGGTAAAGCACCAGTTTTAAGCAAAAGAAGCTCAGGGACAGTGTCAAGGCAGATTCACAACATGAAAGAAGGAAAAAGGAAGGAAGGAAGACAGAAGAAGGAAGGAAGGAAGGGAGGAAGGGAGGAGGGGAGGGAGGAAGGGAGGGAGTGAGGAGAGAGGGAGGGAGGGAGGAAGGAAGGAAGGAAGGAAGGAAGGAAGGAAGGAAGGAAGGAAGGAAGGAGGGGAAGGAAGCAGGGGAGGGAAGGAGGGAAGGAAGGAGGGAGGGAGGGGGAAGGGAGGGAAAGAGAGAAAAAGCTTGAGAGAGTTGAAGGAAAGGAGAAGAGAGGAAGGGAGGGGAGGGAGGGGAGGGGATGGGAGGAAACCACAAAGAGCTATACATTGAACAACAAATTGCCAATGCAGAATACAGAACAGGTCAACTATGTATTGTGTAAGGTAGGTGTTGTGGCTTGAATCATTGGCCCCTTTCAGAAAAAAACAAAACTCACAAATAGGTGTGCATAATGAAATCATTAATGGGAAGTTATTGCTCCAACCTTAGGAAATCTACCGCTTATCAGGAGAACTCTCAGACGTGAAATCTTACACTGGGTGTTCCTGTTCCACTTTTATTACAGACGCCATTTCCCATTCTCACCTTGGGTGGGATGGACGCTCACCTGCACGCAGCACACAATGTCTAGCCTGAAGTGAAAAGATATACTGTGAACAGAATGCTAAGCTCCCCACTCTCCACAGAAGAGGGACTTCAAATGCAGTGTACACACAGGCCAGGGTGTTGGAGGAGTCCTATTTCATCCACTAAAAACCCAAGGATCCCAAGGGCAGAGCAAGTACCTGGTATTATTTCAGTTCACCTCTGAGACTCAGTTTCCTCCTCTGAAAGAGGAAGGGGTTTTGGAATCCAGTGTCTCAATAATCTCCCCTAGGGATGTCTGGAAATTCCTTCTTACAATAGAGCAAGGGATCTACTGATGTCAAATAGTTCTGTTCTTGGTGCTTTTGATCAAGAAGTATACAGAAAGTTGGGTAAGCAAAGCTTTTCTTGAAAGAAAGAGATAGCATTTCCTTGAGAATAATTGCCTGTCTTGAACTTTAGCAAGGGGACAAGAAATGAGAGAAAGAGAAAGAGAGAGAGAGAAGGGAGGGAGGGAGGGAGGGAAGAAGAGAAGAAAAGAAAAAAGAAAGCCCCTCATTCCACTCTGTGGTCTAAATCCAAGAAAGTCAAAACCCATTGCCTCCAGGGAATTTAGAATTACACAGTTGTTGGTCCAGTGGAGAGTAAGGAATGTGAGTTTGTTTTTCTGAGATTCTCCCAGACCTTACGAGCTGAGGCTTAGTTTTCTTTAAATCATCAGATTGAAGAAAACAAACTTCTAGAAAGAGCTATGAATCATCTCGGGGAAACCAAATACAGCCAATGTGAGGACTGGCTCCCAAGATTCAGGACTCGCTTTTCTCTGCTTTTTCCACTGCAAGCTGCCGCATGGGTCCCCTCAGACAGAGCCTACAGGTGTCTGCTGGCCGCAGGACCACCAACTCCTAGTCATTTCTTACAAATACATTGTAGTCTGACTTCCTCTATGTAAATTAGGCGTATTAGTACTGACTGGCAAGAATTTGTCAATAACTGTGGTGTTCGACAGCTTGTGAATATGAAAGATATGATGTTAAAGTGTTTCTTAATTTCTTAATTCCACTGGATACATTCTGAGACAGTTGGCAGAGAAATGGAAAAGCAAAACAAAATTGGATGTATGGACATCTGTCTGCTAGTTATATGCTAGTAGGCTGTAATCTACGCCTGTAATCTTAGCTACTCAGGAGGCAGAAATCTGGAGGATCCAAGTACAAGGCCAGCCTGGGCAGGAAAGTTCACTAGAGTTCATCTCCAAAACAACCAGGCAATAGCAGGCTAGAGATGTGGGTCAAGTGGTAGAGTACCTACTGAGCAAATGCAAGGCCCTGAATTCAGACCCCAGTACCACCAAAAGAAAAAATTGTCTACTTAAATGCTATTTCTCTTGTCTATATTAATTCTCTAATGGCTTACTGGACCCTTGCTAAGTACCTACTGAGGTCTAGAGAAATACAGATCAAAATTGGGATAAATGAGATAGTCACAGTTGCTATCCTGAAAATATTATAAGCCACTTCACATGAAGATATTTATTGGAGTAATTAATGTGGAAGCTTCTTGAATACCACATGAATCTTGACTCTTTTACATTCTGCAAATTGTCTATGGGTATGTTGTTACTTTTAAACAATGACTATGGGGTGGGGGGGAGAAAAACTGATAACTATTTAGGCCTACACAAATTTCCAACATCATTTCTAAGACACATGGCAAGTTACTTGGAATACTGAGCATTTGAGAAATAGAATCAGCATGCAATGCTGGCTGTTAGAAAAGTAAATCATGGTCATCATTTGAAAGCCTCTCTGAGCCCCGATGCTCTTGTATCTTAAGAGATAAAAGCATGCAGAGATTCGTTTACGAATGTCCCCCCAAACATAACTCTTTCCACAGAAAGAATGTAGAAACACAAACTAGAAATAAGATATTTAGGGTTTTTGTTTTTGTTTTTGCAAGTACACAGTCAGCAGACTGAGATCTCATTTCCCAAACTGACCAGCCATGCGAAGGTTAAAGTACTTACTTCCTCAGGACAGGCCAAGAATCTCAAGAAAATTCCCAGAATTCCTGGACACTGCAGCTTCCCAGAGGAGGACTGTTTCCCCCCCTGACCCTTCCCCTCCGCGCCACCCCCCCCCTTAAGGCCACCACCTCCTCCTAGTGCCAGATTTAAGTTTAGGGAGAAAATTTAAAGAGCATGCTAATAATCCAACACTATTAAGAGATCACAATATGCAATGGGATCATTGTAATTTAGATTATGATTCCTAAATTATAGTAGATTCCTATATGAGCCCCTGCCTCCATCCATCCCTATTGTCAAGGAAGTTTCTAGAAAGAGTCCTCTGCAGAGTGGGACATTGTGTACTTGAACATTCATGGCAGGGTTTTCTGTGTTGTAAAAGCATGCTACATGCTTGCATGCCCTCACACACACAGGGCCTCACATCATGTATAAGCTTCTCTGTAAGAAGAAAGAAATTTTCAACAGGTGCCGTGGCTCACATCTATAATCCTAGCTACTCAGGAGGCTGAGATCTGAGGATTGTGGTTTGAAGCCAGCCGGGGCAGGGAAGTCTATGAGACTCTTATCTCCAATTAACTTCCACAAACCCAGAAGTGGCGCCCAATTCCTGAGTTCAAGCCCCATGACTAACAATTTAAAAAGGAAAAAAAAAAAGAAAATTTTCCTACCAAAGAGCTCCAGTGTCTCTGAAAGATGCAGTTCACGATCCAATGGGTTAAATCATTGATTTGAAAATAAACCCTGAGCCTCTTGGTGCTCAAGGCTAGTCCTGTACCACTTGAGCCACAGCGCCACTTCCATTTTTTGAGTTAATGGGAGATAAGAGTCTCACAGGGACTTTTCTGCCCAGGTTGGCTTTGAACCACAGTCCTCAGATCTGAGCCTCCTGAGTAGCTAGAGTTACAGGTGTGAGCCACTGGTGCCTGGCTTTATAATCCCGTTTAGATGGGTCATCTGATTCCTGGACAGGAAGCGGCAACATGGACACTGTTTGGGAAAGAACATGTGGGAATGATCAGAAGGCGCTGAGCATCGTCATTCTGCCATTAGTCTCATGTGTGGTGGATTCTTGGTAGCTACTAAGCCCTGTGGCTACCCTGGCCTTGGAGCCGCTGCCTTGCACAATTGGCAGACCTATGGAGAGCTGGGGCATCTAGAAAGAACTACAGTGTGGGGCAGAAAACAATGGCCGCAAGCCATCTTGTTTCAGGAATGTTGGGGTAAAATTACTCTCACGGCACTATCTGATTTTTAGGGAAATGCCTTTTCTTTTTCTTAAATTAAGAATGAAATCCAGCTGGGCACTGGTGGCTCACACCGTAATCCTAGCTACTCAAGAGGCTGAGATTGAGGGTCATGGGCAAGAAAGCCAGGGCAAGAAAGTCTATGATATTCTTCCTCCAACGAACCACCAAAAAGCTGAAGGTGGATCTTTGGCTCAAGTGATAGAGCACTTGCCCTGAGCAAAAAAAGCTCAGGGACAACACCAGCCTTGAATTCAACCTTCAAACTGATGTAAAATAAATTTAATTTAATTTAATAAAAAAAAATCCATCCAGGGCTAGCAATGTAGCTCACTGGTAGAGTACTTGCTAAGCATGAGCAAAACCCTGGGTTCAATTCCAGGTTTTTGAAAAAAAGAATTCTATTCTGCCAGTTTAAAAACCAAGGAAAGATCATGTGTTTAGTCAGAAGACTGCATTACTGTTGGATGCTGCTTGCTCACACCTAGAATCTTCTATAAACTTAGCTCCCTAAGAGGTTGAGATCTGAGGTTTACCATTTGAAGCCAGGCAGAGAAATCTGTGAGACTCTTATGTCCAGGTTAGTAGCAAGTGGTGGGGTGACTCAAATAGGTAGAGTGAAAAAGCCAAGCAAGAAGGTCAAGGGCTTGAGTTCAAGTCCCTGTATCAGTGCATGCACGTGCATGTGCGCACACGTGCGTGCACACGCACACACACACACACACACACAGAGTCACTGTCATAGTTGAAACAAAAAGCATGAAACATGGCTAAGTTCCTTCTATCCAATCACTGGCCTGTTGCAGGTTGGGTGCTGGTTATTTGGTGCTTCTTCCATCAAGAATATTAATGTTATTAGAAATGAATAATCTTTTCTAAAACAAATACACATAAATGAACTAATTTAAGCACATACCGGGCAGCCCTGTGAGTTGCTGGAGCTTTGGGAGGTGTGGATGGACTTGCTACCCCTCTTCTGTGGCCTCTAGCGCTGGAGGAGAGACTGAGGCAGGCCCACCGTGGCCAGCTGCAGGCAGGGGGCGGCACGCAGCATTCGGAGCGGGTGCGCTGGCTTTCGGGTCTGCAGGCTGGGCGCTCACCCACCTTTCTGACAGCTGCTGTTTATGTCACTCTGGACTTCGCCTCCCGCTTCTCAGCAGTGGGGGTGACCAAAGCCACACACATTGTACTGGGGCGCAGACTTCCGTGAGTGAAGGCTGAGTGCCAAGCTCCCATGAGGCCCACGCCCTTCACACGGTGGTCATCCAGGAGGTGGTGGCTGTCTTGATTGGCCCAAAGACCTGCAGGGCTTGGGCTTTTTTCCCCTGTTTCTTGGCAGTACTGAGGTTTGAACTCAGGACCTCTTACTTGCAATGAAGACACTCTACCTCCTGAGCCAGGCCTCCGGCCTTACCATATTTTCCAAAGTAGGGAAAGCCCAGGAATGTTCTAGAAGGGCCTAGAAGGTCTTAGAAAGGGCCTCAGGATCTGTCCTAGCTTGGGTCCCCTCGCTCCCTCCTTTCTCCTCCCTCCTGGGCCTTACTGGCTGCTGCCTACAGTGTGCCAGGCAGAAGGCAGGCAAGACTCAGAGCAGCTGGCTTTGATTGTGCCCGGTGCCTGGATGCTGGCACACGCTGGGTTCAAAGTGTGTCTTGGCCTCCCGTGGCGAAGGCAGCGCTGTTTACATTTGCTCAGTCCTCCTCTCCCCTGTGGGCCATTTCAATGTGATGCCAAACCCCGCGATGCTTTTCTCTGTAGTCTTTCATAAAGTATAATTGAGGGCAGTTATTCTCGCTGACATCTTAGAAGAGGGATTTTACAGCGACAAGGCCGTTCCTTTGTCACAGACTGGCTCCACATACAGTAAAAGTGTTACTTAACAACAACAACAACAAAAAGCTCAGCTCCATCCTGTTACTCCTCTGCCCTGAAACACTCACTGCTTCCCTCTTGGTGTGAAAACGAATGTTCTAGATGGCTCGTGCTGTCTCTACTTGCCCCTGTCTTACCTTCTTTCTGTCTCCCTTTTATTCCCTTGCTAGCCTAGTTAAGGAATCCAAGTTCCTGCCTCGGGGCCTTTGTACATGCTGTCCTCATTTGAGTGCTCTTAGCCCCATATATCTGTGCAGCTTAGTTTCCTCTGGTCTCAACTCTAAGATTATCTTCTCAGACAAGTCCTCTCCTATTCTCCTTTGGAAAATAGGCTTCTTCTCACCTTATTCTGCCTTCATCATTGCCTTACTCACTAGATATCTGCTTCTCAGTTTGCTGGATGGCTCCCACACTAAGATATAGAGCAGGTACAAGTGTGGCCTTTCCTTTGTTCAATGCTGTGTCACCAGACCTTGATTCATCTCCCAAGAGATGCTCAATACAGGTTTATTGAAGGTTTAAAGAGCCAACCCTAAGGAACAACGCAGCAAGAAGCCTTTAACCTGCCTGTACTCACCAACCAAGATTGAACATTCTAATGTTCTTTTTTTCCCTCATGCTAGTCTGGGACTTGAACTCAGAGCCTCACATACTCTCTGCCACAGCTTTCTCGCTCACAGATGCTGGCTTTTTACCACCTGAGCCATGCTCCAGTTCCAGCTTCTTGCTGGTTAATTGGAGATCAGAGTCTCATGGACTTTTCTGTCCAGGCTGGCTTCAAACCTCAGTTCTCAGATCTCAGCCTCCTTGAGTAACTGGGATTACAAGCACGAGCCACCAATGCCTGACTTTATGCCTTCCTGAAAGCAGGCCAGAAACTATTGTGGGATTAGAATTTCTATGAGAATGAGTAAGAGGGAAGGTAGCCTGCCTTCATGGTAAACAGAAGGATGCAGCCTCGGATCAGTGGGTCACACATGTAACTCTCGCTACTCAGGAAACACGGGTCTCTGGGACCTGGGTTCAAGGCCAATCAGTCAAAAAGGAGTTTGCAAGATTCCATCCCAAGTCATGGCTAGCATGTTCCTGCCATCCGCAGAGACCCAGGGATGCACAAGTGAGCGGACCACAGCCCAGGCTGTGGCATAAAGCCACATCTTACCTCGAAAATAACCAACACAGAACTGGCTCAAACGGTAATGTGTCTGCTTTACAATCGTGAGGCCCGGAGTTCAGTCCCCACTACCACCAAATAAATGAATAAATGGTTGTAATAATAAAATCACCAGCCAGAATGATAACGAAAACCAGGAGAACTGAGAGACAGACAGACAGTGGAACTATGAATTTGCTTCTCATTCATAAACTTGCTAGAACATTCCAAGACTACCACACTGTTCTTCATCTCCCTATTTCTTCCTCTCTTTCTAGTGGAAAGACTGTCCCGACCTTGGAAGGAGGCAAACCAAAGAAGAGATGCTAGTTTCCTTCTGCCACTCTGGGGCTTTCTAGAACATGCCTTGGGACTCCCTACTGCTTAGACTCAACACCTGACTCCGCCTCCTCCTAGCTGACAATCCCCGGGCAAGCTAGCCCTTCTCTCCCTGCCTGACTCCTTGCCCAGCAGAAGGTAATTGCACCCCAGTGCTGTGCACACGAAGTGTTGGATGCCCAGTGGCGCTCACTTAATCCCTAGTGAGCCAGTGCACAGATTATTAAGGAGTGAGAGGCATGGCGTGTGCCCTGGTCATGCGGGAGCACATAGAACGGTTTTCAGGTCTGGAGACATGTGGGACTAGAGCTCCATGTCAGAGGAGCAGCCCTATTCAATTATGCTGCATAGATGATCCTTGCTGGTGCAAGCATTCACTGTGGTTTCTATCATTAGTTTAGAGTAGGTGTCCACTTATAAAAAATATTCACTACAGCCAGGCTCTGGTAGCTCAGGTCAGGCCTGTGTTTTGCCCGGTGCTGGTGGCTCAGGCCTGTAACCCTAGCTACTGGAGAGACTGAGATGTGAAGATCATGAGTCAAAGCTAGCCCCGGGAGGAAAGTCTTTAAGACGTGTTATCTCCAAACCACCAAAAAGCCAGAAGTGGAGCTGTGGAGCAAGTGGTAGAGTGCTAGCTCAAGGACAGTGCCCAGGCTTTGAGTTCAAGCCCTAGGACCAGCAACACAGACACACAGACACACACACACCACACACACACACATATAAAAACAGCTTCATTGAAAACAAGACTAATAAAACAATGAAGGAGGTCCTCTATCATATGGGGACAAACTTGTAATGATCTGGATTCGAGTTCAGATACCATGATGCTCACACAGGGCGAATTCCCTTCTGATCTGGTCCTCAGAACACAGCGTTGTGAAGGCCTGTGGTTTCTTGGGGTTTCCAACCCAAAGCCCAGAACTGCACTCAGAATGCTGGAAGTGATTGGAAATGTCAGTGATGGGGGAAGCCAAGACCCGGGACTGACGGCTTCTTGGGATGGCCCTGCTCACCGTCCCACGCTGGGTTTGTAGTAATATTCATTAGTGCCCTTGCCTTAGCAGGAATTCACAGACAGCCGCTTGACGCTGAGTGGCGACGGTGAAGTTTATAGACCTTGAGGTGAAAGAAAGGGTAAAACACTCATGAACGAGCTGGCTCGAGCAGACAATGAACGGAAGCGAGGGCCTGTGCCCTCCAGTCTTGGGCTTGCTCTGTTCTCAGAAACACATACGGAGGCAGAAAGCCAAGCCGCCCTCCCCGGGGCACAGCATTTTGGGGGCTGTGGGTGGCATGCGGGTCCCAGAGAGGATCATGGGTGAAAGTTGTAGCCTGGGCAGCTTTGCACTGAGCTTTTTCATCAGCTCCTCCCAAAGTTGGTGACTGGAGAAAAGAAAAAGGGATGGGGCCACAAATGCTTCTGGGGGCCGCGGGGAGGGGAGGCTGGTACTGGGCTTGAACTCAGGGCCATGTGCTCTCCCTTAACATTTGGCTCACAGTTGGCACTCTAGCACTCTGCTACTTGAGCCACTGCTCCACTTCCGGCTTTTTAGTGCTTAATTGGAGATAGGAGTCTCACAAACTTTTCTGCCCCAGCAGGCTTCAAACCAAGATCCTCGCATCTCACCTTGCTGAGGAGCTAGCATCACAGGCATCCGCCCAGACACAAATGCTTTTAGAGTTGTTTTTCTTCTGTGTGGAAAGCAGCCAAAAGCCATAACCACTTTCCAAGGAAGGCTTTGCAAGTTGAGATTTGTGGAGAAGAGGAGAAAGTCAAAACCAGTCTCTTGGATTGGGTACCAGTGGCTGCTCAGGAGGCTGAGATCTGAGGATCCCAGTTCAAAGGCAACCAGGCAAAAATATCCATGAGACACTTACACTTACCTCCAATTAACCAGTACTGAGCCAGAAGTGGAGCTGTGGCTCACGTGGTAGAGCACCAGCTTTGAGCAGAGAACGTAAAGAGAGAGCTCAAGACCCAGAGTTCAAGCCCCAACACTGACACTTAGGCCTTTGGTCTCAAAAGGCACAGCGCTCTCCCATCCCCTGTGGCGGACAGCTGTCGCTGGGTCAGAAGAGACCCAGAACAATCCTCTGAAAGTTTTTCACAGGGCCACACAGACTGTTAGATATATTGGGAACCCCTGCTCCTTGCTTTACCTGCTAGCACAGAAGCCTCCCCCACCCTCACCCCTGCGTTCTTCACCCTCCCCCCCGGGTTATAACCGTCATTCTCCTCCCAGCTGCAGTAGTGCATGATGCGTGACAGCCTCTAGGCTTAGGTTTCAGAAGTGGGTACCTCCTGAAAGATGAGGAGCACCAGGCTGTCCTCCCCTCTCCCCACACTCCCCTCCCCCCATCCCTGTCACCTTGAAGCACTGAGCCGAAGGAATTTCCTCAGGAAGGGAGTCAGAGTTGCTGGGCTGGAAAGATTCAGCCCTGATTCACCGGCAGTCATACAAGGCTGTCCTCTTTCATGACAAGATAGGATGTCCCTGGGAGGGTGGGGCTTGGTGTCATACCAGCCCACATCTGTGCACAGTGCCTGCCAACCTGCGAAGCCCCTACAGGCCCACATGGGAGACACAAAGACCCTCTCCATCTCCATGAGCCGCAGACACGGGCTGCTGAGGTTGATGGAGTGACCCCCCCAAAAAAAATGTGATTTGGAATTTGGGGTTGCAAAAAGGTATGGCATTGCTCGCTAACAAGAGCATGCAGTTTCCAGAAGGAGAAAGAATATTCTACCCAAGAATTCCTGAACTCACTCCACCAGCTCCATTAGCTCACATTCCTTCATCTTGTTGACTTTGACTCTCTTGGTGGTTTGAGGAAACACACAAAGGAGAGAATGCCACAAATGAGCTTCTTGAATATGAAACGCAAGCCTTGTCAGCTTGGGGCAGAGCAGGGCTGGCCGGGATGGAATTCCTAAAATTTCAAGTAAGCAACCTTGAGCAATAAATAAATAAATAAATAAAATAAAATAAAGGACAGTGCCCAGGTCCTGAGTTCAAACCCTGTACTGTCACCGAAAAATAAATAAAATTTAAAAATAAAATTTTAAAAAATGAGGCAAAAACCTGGCTGGAGGAAATCAGACGAAAGCCAGTCACAGCCCCCCCCACCCCGCCCCCTTCCACAGGCTTCTCCCAAGCTCCCTCCCCCACCCCTCAGGCTTGGCAAGTGTGGAAGCCGGTCCTGAGCCCCATTAGAGACACACAGAGATGTGGACCACCAGCACCTCAATGCTGACAACACTCTGTCTTGCCTCAGCTAAACAATTGTGAAAGCACAGCAGACAGAAACACCCTTGCGTTCAGCAAAAACACACACTATGACCCTGCCACAAACATACTGCTTTGTCTGTTTTCCTTTAAGAAAGGAAAGAAGTCATTCAGGGTACATTGAGATAGGTGGTAGAATTAAAATTCAATCAGAAACTCCCGAATTTCCTAACGCTGTTAACTAAATTTGAAGAACCACATGGACTCCTTGCAAGTCAAAAGAGAGAGTAGATGTGGTCAGAGGCAGAGCTCAGCTGGTGGGGGCCAGATAATGAATGAATGTGTCAGATACCAAGTTCAACTCACACCAAAAAAAAAAAAAGACCAGGGACTCTATGATTTCAATGTTTATGTCACTCATATATTGAATGAATAGTTTCTTTTAAGAGAAATAAGGAATTGTCCATGGATTGCCCTGTTTCCAAAGGTCAGTGGTTTGGAGATATATCTAGTCTTCCTCTGGTTGAGGCCTACAATGTTTCCTAGGAGGGGCTGTGGCCTGGAAGTTAGAAATTTACTCGTGTGTGTGTGTGTGTGTGTGTGTGTGTGTGTGTGTGTGTGTGTGTGTGTGTGTGTGTGTGTGTGTGTGTGTGTTGCTCCTGGGATTTGAATTCATAGTATGGGCTCTGTCCCTGAGCTTCTTTTACTCAAGGGAAATTAAAATTTTATTGGCTAAGGATCTTAGGTGGAGAACAGATGTATCATTTGCAGTTTAGTACTACCTTTCCTTGATTGCTTTTGGGTTTAGGGCTCTTTCTTTCTTTCTTTCTTCCTTCCTTTCTTTCTTTCTTTCTTTCTTTCTTTCTTTCTTTCTTTCTTTCTTTCTTTCTTCTTTCTTTCTTTCTTTCTTTCTTTCTTTCTTTCTTTCTTTCTTTTTCTTTCGGTCCCAGAACTGGGACATGAACTCAAGGCCTTGGCTTTTTGTACTCACAACTGATGCTTTACTGCTTGAGCCACAGCTCTACTTTTGCTTTTTGCTGGTTAACTAGAGATAAGAGTCTCATGGACTTTCCTGCCCAGGCTGGCTTCAAACTGGGATCCTCAGATTGTAGCCTCCTATGTAGCCAGGATTATAAGCATGAGCCACCAGCATCCAGTTCATGTTTTGTCTCTGATGATTAGAGCAACACATTTGTGATCTTTCTAAATCCTTCCCACTTTTTCCTCACATCCATTTGTTCCTCTTCTCTCTCACCCTCTTTTTTCTAGTCTCTCTAACCCTAAAGAGTCTTCCAACATGGAGAAGTCCAGGTCCTGATGGATTCACAGCTGAATTCTACAACACCTTTAAAGATGAACTAACTTTTACATAAAGTAGAAATGAAAGGATCACTACCAAACACATTTTATGGAGCCAGCATTACACTCCCCAAATCAGGCAGGGACCCAACGGGAAAAAAGAAAACTATAACCCAACCTCTCTAATGAACATAGACAAAAATATACAGTGGAAAAAAAGATAGCCTCTTCAATAATTAGTGTTGGGAAAACTGGATATCCATATGTAGAAAACGAATACTAGATCCCTGTTTGTCACTCATGCACCAATATTAACTCAAAATTGATCCAAGACCTAAATATCAGACCTGAAAATTTGAAACTACTGCAAGATGGAATAGGAGAAACTTAAGAACTTATAGGCATAGGTAGGAACTTTTTTAAAAGAGTCCCAGGGGCACAGCAGATAGGAGACTTGACATATGGGATTATAGCAAAATTTAGTTTCTGCACAGCAAAAGACATAGTTACTAAACCAGAAAGACAGCCACAGATCGGAAGAAAACCTTTTCCAGCAATCCATCTGACAAAGGCCTAATATCCAAAATATACAAGGAGCTCAAAAAATTAAATATCTCCCCCCAAACTACTAGACTAGTCAGTAAATGGGCGAAGGAACTAAAGAGAGACTTCTCAGAAGTAAGAATGTCAAAAAAAAAAGAAAGAAATACACGCTCAATATCCTTGAATATAAAGGAAATGTAAGTCAAAACAGCTCTAAGATTCTATTTTACCCCAGTTATATTGGCCAACAATGAGAATTCAAACAATGACAAATGCTGGTGGGAATGTGAGGGAAAAGGAACACTATTGCACTGTTGGTGGGAATATAAACTAATACAACCACTCTGGGTGGTGGTCTGGAGGTTTCTCAAAAAGAACTTCTCTACTACCCAGCCATACCACTCCCAGGCATCAACCCAGTATATCAAAAGCCAGGATACTGTAAAGATACTTGTACACTCATGTTCATTGCTGCATATGCACCACAGACAAGGTACAGAAGCAGCCCAAATACCCTACAATAGATGTATGGATTAAAAAAAAAAAAGTGGTACCTAATCACAATGGAATTTTACTTGTCCACTGGAAATTATAATTTTATGACATTTGCAGGGAAATGGAATGACCTACAACAAATCATGCTAAGTGAGGTAAGCCAAGCTCAGAGAGAGAAACAATGCATATTTCCTCTCACGTGGAAGCTAGATCCAAAATAAAACTCAAGTATAGGTATTCACACACAATCAGAATAAAGGAGGATACCCTTAGGGGAGGAATTCAAAGGTGTAACTTCTCTAAACATTTAAAATGTTATTTATCAAAATGTATCAAATTCCAAGACATGGAAATATAGTTTTTTTCTTGGTGGTTGTCCTGTTGGGTTTTTTGTTTTGCCTTTTTAAGAAGGTAAGGGGGGGGGGTGCAGGAATAGAGAGAGAAATGGAAACAAATACAGTCATGGTTTTCTGTACACACTGTGGAAAATGAACTGTGTAAATTGTGGGCAGGGATGTGAGAACAAGAGGTGACGTTGTCCTGACTTATGAAACGGGAGCTCCTACTATGTAATACCTAAATAATAACAAGAAAACTGTGACCGATGACATTAAAATGACAGAGCCCTGTTCTGGGCCAGCTTAAAGGTCCTGAGCTCCACTACTGCAGGGGACGTGTTGACTTTGAACCACGTCCCTAGTGGTCCAGCTGCAGCCAAGGTGGAGCCAAGGCTCCCCACGCCATGCGCAGGAGCCGCTGGTGCTCGCTCACCTTCGTTCCAGTCCTCTGTCTTTCTGGGTGTTTCCAGATGAGTGATTTTAAAACAAGTGGCACTTTCTTTCTTTGTGAATAGAGGACAAACCAAATTCAGGTCCCCAAGGCCCACTCTACCTCCTGACATGCTTCCATTTTTAAAATCAACCTGAACTGCTAGACATGTGACCCAATAAGTCTGGGGGGAGGGGGAGGCGTCCAAGGAAGCAATCCTCTGGGGCTGGTTTCCAGGCCACCTATTAGGCTTACCCTTGAAAATATGAACAAACACTTTCCAGGGGTGGCTGAGAAGACGGAAAAGAAGCCCTTCAGCGTAAATTCAGGTGGTAGTGTACACACGCTCTTGCCTCTGTTTGAATGCACAGGCTTCCTTACTACTTAATCTTGTCAAGGAGACTGCAGGATGCACAGGACCATGACATGATCCTTGCCTGAGGGCTCAAAGCTGGTTCTTTGGCATGTCCATTGGGGGTTGTAAAAAAGCATTCACCTTACACAGTACACAATAGCTGTCAAGGGACTCTTCCACACCTATCTCCTTTGGCCAATGCAGATGTGGATATGAAACCCATGATACAGAGGGAGGGCCAGACTGGACTTGCTTCAAAGAATTGTTCTAGGGAATAAAGGAATCCTTGATCTTGAAGAAGCTGTCAGAAGCCACTAGCAGAATAGCTAGACTGTGTAAAATGTTCCGCAGATCTCTGCTATTAGAAGTAGGCCAAACAGAGCAGTCTGCAAAAGAACATCCAATATCTGAGGTTCATTTGATGACCTTCATGAACTGGCAGGGACAGAACCTTCCATTAGTTGGTGCTGGATCCAGCCCCACAGCCAGTCATCCCTTAGCAAATGAAGCGCTAAGACAAGCTCCACCGTGGCTCAGCACTCCAGGGGGGCTTTACTATTCTGACTAGTGACTAAAGCTACACTTATCATTCATAGAGTATTTAGAAATCACTGCACAGTTTCTATTTCATATGCTCCTCCCCATTATTCATGAATGAAATGATTTTCACGGGCTATGTCTTGTGCAGTTAATGATTCTCTGGATTTCCTAGTGAATCCATTGTAATCATACTAGCTCAATGCACATGCCTCTTCTCTTTGCTTAGAACAACTTTGCTTAGAATAACTCCTCTTTTAAAATGTGCTAATTTTATGGGTAAAAGAGGAAATTGAGCTGAGTGCCCATGGTTCATGCCTGCAACCCTAGCTACTCAGGTAGCTAGGTCTGAGGATCACAGTTTGAAAGCAACCCAGGCAGCAAAGTCAGGGAGACTCTTATCTCCAATTTAGAAAAAGAAAAGTCAGACGTAGTGCTGTGGCTCAATTGTTACAGTGCTAGTTAGCCTTGATTTAAAAGGGCAAAGAGACAGAACCCAGGCCCTGAGTTCAAGCCTCAAGACTGGCAAAAAAAAAAAAAAAAAAAAAAAAAAAGAGGAAATTAAGCCCTAGAGAGTACACAGGGGTCTTAGTGTTCTGGAGCACATGCCTTGATTTGTACAGCAGTGCCAATATCAAGCCATCACCTGGGCTTCTAAGGTTGAAGTCTCATCCAGCTTATAGTTGAGAGTTAGTTACATGGCTCTTCTCTGTACATCTTCACCCTGGCATCATGTTGATCTTGATGAAGGAAAATGCAACTGTGTGCCCATCCAGTGGCGACCTATGCCAAGATGGAGCCACACAATGGCAGATCTACACAATGGCATGCCCACACGGGCAGGTCCACTCAGCTGGTAGACCCATGTAGTCATGCAACCACACAAGCTCCCCAGTTTCTGCCAGGAATAGGAACACCACATCTCCATTTGTGATTCGCAGAAGCAGGCTATGTAGCCAAGTCCGACCTCAATGTGTGGGGAAGTCAATTCAAGCCCACAAAGGGGGGCTGGTTGATCCAGTTGACCACAAAGGGCAGCCAGTGAGGAGAACCACAGGCCCCCACACATACTCAGAATTCCAGTTAACGCAGTGATCGTCCTACTTCAGATGACTGCTGATGGTTTGGGAGCCATCCAAAGAATCAGGGATGCTTCGTAGTAGAACCAGGACCAGCCAACTTAGCCCGTGGCCCTATTTGTGCATGATCTGTGAACTACAAAAGGTTTTTAGATATTTTTTCAAGGTGCTATAAGAGAGTCAGAGGCTGAGTATAGCTCACAGAGTCTAAAAAATGGATGATCTCTTTCTAAAAATTTGTCAATTGGGAATTGACCTTGTAAGCTTGTTTTTTTGTTTTTTTTTGGGTCCGGTCGTGGGGCTTGAACTCTGTGCCTGGGTGCTGTCCCTTAGCTCTTCAGCTCAAGGCTAGCACTCTACCACTTGAGCCACAGTGCCACTTCCGGCTTTTTTTTTTTTGCTTATGTGGTGCTGTGGAATTGAACCCAGGGCCTCGAGCATGCAAGGCAAGCGCTCTACCACTGAGCCACCTTCCCAGCCCGTAAGCTTGTTTTTGATTACACTGGATGTAAGCCATGTGTATACCTGAGGAAGTCAGCTCTCAGGGTAAGGAATACAAACTTCCTGCAGGCACCTCTCATCAGCAGAGAATTACCCAGGATCTAGCATCCCATTTCCATGGAAACCCTTTATCTATGCCCCTGTGATGGCACTTACAAGACTGGATTGTAATTTTACTTTTATGACTCTATGCACCAGGAAATGTGATAATTTCCTCTGGAAATGTGAGTAAAATATCTCATGATCAGCCTAGGGTTTGTCAAAGATTGTGTGTGTGTGTGTGTGTGTGTGTGTGTGTGTGTGCGTGCGCGCACGCGCGCCAGTCCTGTGTCTTGAACTCAGGGCCTCAGAGCTTTCCTTAAGTCTTTTTGCTCAAGGCTAGCACAAGTACCACTTGAGCCACAGCTTTACTTTTGGCTTTTTTTGGTTGTTAATTGAAGATGAGTCTTATGGTCTTTCCTGCCTGGGCTGGCTTTAATCTATGATCCTCAGATCTCAGCTTTCTGACTAGCTAGGATTACAGGTGTGAACCACCAGTGCCCAGCTAAAAGACAGCCTTTGTAAGTACTTTTGATTGAATATATCTAAACTATTGAGCTGACAGAGAATTATAAAGATATCAGCTCTTGATTTTGTCATGAATACTTTACCCTTATGTATTTGTGTGTGTGTGAGATTATCTGGAAAACAAAAATGTTTGTCATTTTCCATTCCTATGATATGGGGCCAGGACAATCAATTTATAGAGATCAAAAGCTTGTTTGGGCTTAGAATTGTGGAGGTTTCAATCTATGAAGAGTTGGCCTGCTTGCTTTGGTCTGTGGCAGCACACTGTGATAGCAGTGTGTGGTAAAGCAAAGTCACTCACCTTGTGGAGAAAGGAGGAGCCGAGATCCCACTATCCTCCCCCCCACTGACAGTCACCCCCAAGTGACCTACAGACTCTCCGTAGGCCTTACCTCTAAAACACCTACCAACTCCCCATAATATGATCCTCAGGCTTAACTCTTTAATGAATGCATAGACTTTGGGAAATGTTTAGAATCCAATCACCAGAGGTTCCTTTAAATATTTTCATACAGACAACAGGCATTGTGTTGCTTTCTCTTTTGTTCATCCCAAACAACAAAAGACCCCCCCAAAATAAGGAAAGTCCACTATAAATGCAATAGTTAAGGCCTATGACCCAAACTGAAATTATAAACATCTATCTGCCTAAAAATAGAGAGTAGTGTAAGCGTTAACATAACTTCCAGGGGACAGGGCAGGGAAATGGCTGAGTACAAAGGAACAATGTGGAAATCAAACCTTCTCTGGGTGACAAAAACTGCTCCCTGAGGTCCAGTGTTGACAGATGCATGGCTGTGCATTTGTTACAACCCAGAAAACCAGGAATTAGAAGGCATGAATTTGAACGTATGCAAGTATTTTCAAACTCAAGCAGGAGATCGGTAGAGTCCAGGGTTGGCTTTCAGAGGTTAATAATAAATCTTCAACTGCATTGCAAATATAGGATATAAATTCAGTGATGGATGGGAGAGACCAAAGAATCATTGGAAGTTGGGGTTTTGACTAGACAGTGTTTGGCCAAGAAAAATCTTGTAAGGACTAACACTGCAATACAGTTCTACGAGGGAGCCCATGGGATGTAGAAATTCTTCCTCGTGTAAATGCCGTACTTAGATCTGAAGGAGCCACCTGACTTGCAGGGCACAACTCAGGGTAGATGGAGGAGCCCAGGGAGACAGCCCCAGACAGAGCAGCAGAGAGGGTAGAGCTGAAAGAGTCGCACACCCAAACACACATCATGCTTAGAGTGGTAGTAGAATCCAGGCCCCAAGGCTGATGCAAGACAACCATCCCTTGCAAATCTCCAGATGGCAACTGTGTGGTCAGCTCCGGGGCTGTAGGAAGCACCGCAGACAATGAAGGGAACACCCACCCTTACTGCCTCCACATCCAGAAGCTGCAAGGGCAAAGTCCAAGGTGTCCGGCTGGCTGGCACGGGACTGCTCCAGGCCTCTCTCCCAGCCCAGCTTGCAGAAGGCACTGTGCCAATCTCTGCCTTCACCTTCACCTGGCCTTCTCCCTGTGTGCCTGTCTGTGTCTCTTTAGGATGCACTTTTATAAGGACACTGGCATATTGCTTTAGGGTCTTACTCTACTTTAGAATGATCTCTTCTTAACTCACTTCATCGGTCATGGCCCTATCTCCAAATAATCTTCTATTCTGAGGTCCTGTGAATTAGCACTTGAAATAATTCAACCTACAATGCACAGAAAGGCCGAGACAGAGAGATGCACCAGGAGTCATCCCAATGTCCTGAGTATGAAAGTCTGAGATGAGCTCTTAGGACAGACGGCCCAGTAGCAGATGAGCAATTATTCAGACAACACAGCTTAATTCATAAGAGGGACCATACAGATCACTCTAGCATATTTTCCCTGACTTATCACTCTACACAATATCCAACAGCAAATTCTGATCTAACTGACTGTAAAGATGAATTAGAAGCATAAAGATTGTCAACATGGGATTTATGTGTGATGTTACAAGAGAGAAAGGAATCTAAGCACAAAAGCACAGAAAGAACACATATCCAAAGAGAAATCCACAGAAATAAATAAATAAATAAAAGAAAATGTCTCAAAAAGTTGTCAGATACCACCAGACACTAGTTCACACCTGTCATCCTAGCTACTCAGGAGGCTGAGACCTGAGGATCATGGTTCAAAGACAGACAGGCTGTGAGACTCTTATCTCCAATTAACCACCAGAAAACTGGAAGGTGAGCTATGGTTCAAAGTGATAGAACACTCGCCTTGAGCAATAAGAGCTCAGGGACAGCACCCAGGCCTGCACAACCAACAAAATAAAGTTGTCAAACATCCAACTTCTTTGAAAAGAGAAATCAAGTAAAACTTACAGAAAGTAAAGTTGAGAGTATAGTCATGGTGATGAAAGATGGCCATGAGAGAGAAAGAAATGGGAAGTTTGAAGACATCGCACGGAAAAGAAAGGAAATTCAGATTTCATTGGTTAGGGAAAGGAGACAAGTTTACCCTTTTCTCAATTCTTATTTTTTGTTCTGTAGGTCTTTGTACTTACAACCATCTCCCCTATATGTCTCTCTTACTAACATTTAGATAGATAGATAGATAGATAGATAGATAGATAGATAGATAGATAGATAGATAGATAGATAGATAGACACACACATATATATAATCACAGATATCATACTTCCTTCCTGTTAATTTATATGCTTTAAGAAGAAAATCTTACATCTACTTTTACAGTGTCTAAATTCATTTTTCGACTGCACTAAAATTCAGCAATTTCATCATTTCTCTTTTATATTGAAGATATTGTATATTTACCATATTAGAAAAAGCTAAAACATACAGAAATCAACCTGAGTGAAAAAGCTAAGGGATAGCATCCAGGCCCCAAGTTCAAGCCCCAGTACCAGCACGAAATAAAAAAAGAAAAAAATTACATGCATATTATTTTATTTATTTACTTATTTATTCATTTATTATTTTGTGGGTAGTGTGGCTTGAACTCTGGGCCTGGGCGCTGTCCCTCCACTCTTCAGCTCAAGGCTAGCTCTCTACTACTTCAGTCACAGCGCCACTTCCAGTTTTCTGGTGGTTTATTGAAGACAAGAGTCTCACAGAGTTTCCTGCCCGGCCTGGCTTTGAACCGTGATCCTCAGATCTCAGCCTCGTGAGTAGCTAGGATTACAGGCATGAGCCACCAGTGCCCAGCGACATGCATATTATTAATAGTATTTCAGAACATTGATAAATACTAATAATGAAATGGATGGCATTATTAAGAATATTAACTCATCAACACTCCTTCCCTTTTTTTTGTCTCTATTTGCTTTAAATTTTATCTCCTAAACAATCAAATCACACAGTTTAATAGCCAGTGTTTGCTAAATGCAGATGTACCTGCTAATTTAGATATAAGAATAACTGTTTTCAAGAGGCTGAGATACATTTATATGTACAATACTACACGTTGACTATACGTACAGCTTTCTTTCCTAAGCAAGAGGCCTGCAAGGAACTCTAGCTTAGGAGTCTTTTTATTCTGTAGCAACTAGCTCCACAAACTGCCAAGCAGGGTTTCTTCCCCATAAGATACAGATGCACCCTCCTCCCTGTGTAATAAGAGAGGTTGGGGCCAGGTCCAGATCTGTTGCATTTGTCCATGGGGCCTGGAATAACAGAGACTAGTATAATAGCATTGCTCTTCCTTCTGGAGCTGCGCCCCTGGGTCTTTGAGCTTTGAAATATTAAGGCCAGGCCAGCAATGGAGGGACAGGCTCAGGAGCTAAGCATAGGGCTAGGAGCACTCAGAGACATCTACCACCCTTGACCATCACTCCAATAAAGAACACACTCCAGAGAAGAGAGGGCCTGGTGCTCAGGTACAGCCAGCAGAAAGAGGGAAAGACACCAGAGAAAGACACCAGCAGACAGCAATGGAGATCCTCATAAGGCAGTAATTATTCATTTGGGCTTCTTGTTGGATGAATTCTGCCAGCCCTGTCAACACCCCTGCTGGAAGAGTATGCCAAGTATTTAAGCCTAGGAGATGTTTGCAGGCCTGAGAATCCAACTTTTTCCATTCTTCAGAGATAAACATTGAACTGCACCACAGTGAACGATTTCCCTTGTTAGATCAGGCCCTGCTTAGGTCTTTCGTTCTGTGGTATCTCCTGGAAACCTGGAACTTTACCAAGGACAGCTGATGCTCACACAATGCCATTTCAGGCTCATCTTCATGGATTTCATTTAGAAAGGAAAATTTAAAGGCTTCTCCATCAGAGTGAAATACACGTTCCTGCTCCCTCCACCTGTATGGTCCTCATGCCTTCACAGCTTGCTTTCTATCTGACTCTGAACTAAGTGGATAAAATCATTTTGCTGTCAGTAGGTAGCAATATATCAGGATCATTTTCTTTATCTAAATTCAAGGGTTTCTTTTATCAAAAGCACCTCCTGCCTTATCCCATTCCAATTCACATTTGTTACCCTCCCTTTATATATGCAATATTGTACATATAGTGTACACACACACACACACACACACACACACACACACATATACACACATAATTATATACTTTTTTGTATGTAATTTTTTGATTGTCAGTCCTGGGAATTGAACTCAGGGCATGAGCATTACCCCTTAGCTTAAGCCACAGCTCTACTGCTAGCTTTTTTGGTGGTTTTAATTGGAGATGAGTGTCATTCATGGACTTGCCTTTGTGGGCTGGCTTTGAGCTGGGGGCCTCAGATCTCACACTCCTGAGCAGCTAGGAGTACATATGTATGTGAGCCATATGCATCCCACATACTTTTAATTTAATGTCAGTAATCATGATATTGATGAAATAAGTTTCATCATCATAACATAAGGTGCTATTGGCACAAAAAGAGAACAGATTTCTTTTAAGGAAGTACATGTTGAAATGGAGTACAGTGCCTTGTTTAGCTCAATATCAAAGGGAATTAAACAAACAACCACAGAAAAACGGATCTTGAGCTGACAGCATTCAGAGGATCCTGTAGAAGGTGGCTTTCCACAGTGCGGGGGGCCACGTCCAACTGGGAAGGAAGCCTCGGTTTCCTCTGCACTGATTAAGAGTCTAGAGCTTCAGAGAGCTGCTCCAGACCCGGACGGAAGATCTTATCGGGCCTGGAAAAGCTCCATTGTTGCAGTGGTCCTCCTTTCCTTACGACACAAAAGAAAAAGAAAAGAAAGAGGTATGGCTCTTTCTGAACTGCTAGCTCTTTGGATCCCAAATCTATTCCTTACCGAAATTCTCTGGCCCTTTGGGAATATTTCCAAAGATGGACAGACAGCTGCCCAGAAACCTAAAGACGCTAGGATTCCCTAACAAAATTCTTAATTCTTTATTCCTGACTGCCATTGATTACCTGTATTCACAAGCTGTCTGTTACTGGAGAACCTGTATTACTTTGCACTCTTCTGTCAATAAAATCAGACCTTCAAGTCAGCCACTGGTGGCTTGTGCCTATAATCCTACTCAGGAGGCTGAGATCTGAGGATCATGGTTCAAAGCCAACATAGGAAAGTCCATGAGACTCTTATCTCCAATTAATCACACATACACACACACACACACACACACACACACACACACATACACACAAAAGTGGAGCTGTAGCTCAAGTGGTAGTACACTAGCCTTGGGTAAAAGAAGCTCAGGGACAGAGCCTAGTCCCTAGTTCAAGCTCTAGGACTAGTACCCCCTTCAAAAAGAAAAAAAATATTCAGTCTTCACTTAGGGTCCACAAGGGTAGGCTGAGCTTTGTACAACTCAGTATTCTACACATATATTACTGATGGCCAGTTTTTATTGAGTTAGCAGCAAAGAATGTGACTCTAAAGCTTCCATTGTTTGGAATTTATCAATGTTTTCTTTTAACTGATCACACGATTGAGTTATATGAATACTCAAAGTCATAAAAGAACACATTTTTATAGTATAGAAAGCCATATATGCATACATATGAATAATAATTCTGGAAGTGTTTATGTTATATTTTCCAAAACATCTCCCTTATTTTTATCTGCTTGACTTATTAATCTTGAAAATAGATACCCTTTTCCAGATTAAAGTCATGTTCACATTCTCTTTACAAATCTGAGTTTTTTGCTTCATAGACAAGCATTTATGTTAACTTGACATAACTTTAATACATTTTTGTGACTTGCCTATTTTTTATTATTAAATAATATTTCTCTTTGTCTGCCCTCAATTTAACATGTATGAACAAGTTTTCACAGAATCTAGGTAACTTCAAATCTCATCTGAACTTTTTGCCCAAACTGGCCTCCATCTGTGATCCTCCTGATTTCAGCCTCTCAAGTGGCTAGGATTACAGGTGCTGTGACACTGTGTTCTGCTCAATTCTCATTTTAAATCATTAGTGACATCGCATGAGTATTATCAAATTTTTTTTAAACCAACATTTTCCCTAGATTGTAGAGTGGACTATGAGTTAATTACTCTTTCAATCCATTGCTTTTTAAATTATATTTTTACAAGAAACAAATAACTTTCAAATTCAATGAGTGATTTTTCTCTCTAATATTGAGAAAACTATCACCCCCGCAGAGAAAACTTATCTCTCGTCACTCCCAGGGTCCCAGCCATCCATCCTCCATCAAATAATTTCAGAAACAGCAAGTCGGTGTGCCTGCCGCTACCTCTGCACAGCCCCCCAGACCTCGGCAACTGCACTGTTGTCCCAAGCAAAGCATTGTGCAGAATCATCACAATTCCAAATGACCTCAAAGAAGAAGCGCGTGACAACTTCAAGTATTGGGCGTCTTCATAATGCCCTTTCCTGCCTGAGGACAACATGACCTGGGTCCCAAAGGGTCGGAACACACGGATCCTTCTTGCAAATAGTGGAAATAGGAAGTTGGGAAAGACATCCTAGATGAGAAGCTACAGTGTGTTCTTTCCGGGAAGGCTGTCTTACTTTTGAACTAGACTTTCTCAGAAATCAGATCATTTCTGCTGCTCTCCCAAGAAACAGCATTGTCTCAGTACATAGCTGTGTTCTCTTTCTCGCCCTTTGGGCAAGGAACCTAGAGAGGTTCCTGCAGTATTTGGAGTAGTTGAGTGCACTAGAAAGGGCAAAGAGTGTGTTCAAACTCCTCAAGTACTTAGCCAGGGGCAGTCAAGCAATTCAGTGAGGAACTGACCTTTTATCATTTGGGTGGCAGTGGAAGGAAGTCTTCAGACCTTTCTCTAGAGGGTGTGGTAGGATGTCAGAGGAATTGCAACTTTCAGAATCACCCCAGTCCGTGGTGGACGCTTGTAAGCTCAGCACACAGGAGGCTGAGGCAGAAGATCAAGACATTTAAATTCATTTTCTCTTACTAGTACCCTCTTGCTGATAAAGGCAGTATGTGTCTTACACTGAAATTCTGTAATTTGGGCTAGCAATGCTTTAAGTGTTAGGTGGTTACATGTGGCTCCTATAGTCACACAATAGTAGTTTCAGAGAGTTTCTGTGGTCATGCGACAGCAGTCATGTGTGCCTCGTGTACTGACGGCTGACAGAGTTCTACCATTCACAAAGCTTGTCATCGTAGTCCTGTCTTCCCATCAATTACTAATTAAAAGCATTGATCAAATCAATTTCCTCAAAAGATGAACTAAGAGTTACCATATGACCCATCAATACCACTGTTAAGTATATACCCCAGAGCTATGATAGAAAATAAAACACTTCACTGAGAAATGAAAACAGTATGCCGATACAAACACCTGTACACAAACATACACCTCAGCATTATTCAGAATAGCTAAACCATGGAATCAAGTCAAGTGTCCACTAATTGATCAACAGGAACATAGAATATGGTACCCAGAGAATGAAATATTATTTGGTACTAAAGAAAATAAAAGAATGGAGTGGCATTCTACCACAGGAATAATCATGGAAAGCATTGTGCTAAGTGAAAAAAAATGAAACAGTCACAAAAGATCACAAGAGGTGAGTAGCTGCTAACGGGCACAGGGTTCTTCGTGTGGAGTGATGAGAATGTCCCCAAACAGACTGTGGTCATGACTGCCCGTTCTAGAAGCCATTGGCTAATTTGGCCAGTGTAATAGAAGGGGTTGAACTGTACAGTATATAAATTGTGTCACAATTTATCAACGGCCTCTGAACCTTCAAAAACATGCCAAGCAAGGGAGAGGCTTGAAGAAGGCTTCTAAGCACATATTTATCTGCTCATTGAAAACCCTCCATTATAATATTTCTGAAACTACTGGGATGTGCGGAGTCCTCTCGTGGGCACCCCCGTCGCTCCTCCTGTGTCTGATGTCCCCAGGACAAGCACCTGCCCGTGCAGCCAGAGGGAGAGGCCCAGCCAGCCGGAGAGGCCCAGCCAGCCGGAGAGGCCCAGCCAGCCGGAGAGGCCCAGCCAGCGGGAGCGGCCCAGCCAGCGGGAGCAGCCCAGCCAGCAGGGCTCAGCTGTTGCATCACAAGGTAGGCCTTGGACCTGGAGTTTGTGCTCTGGAAAAGGAGACCTGGCAAAAACATCTGGAAGACACCGTGAAACTCACTACCTGGGGAACCTAGATTGCGCCCCTAGGTGTGCATGCAGGAAAACAAGGCAAATATTGGGAGCGTTTCCTGTTGCTAGTGAAAGATCCAGTGAAAGGCTTCAGGCACAAAATGAGCTGTCACTCCTAATCTAACATGCTTACACATGTGTTTTAGCCAGCCTGTTTCTAAAGGAAACAACCCAAGAAATGATATCCATTTTCTCTGCCATGGAATATGACAAGGTCCTAAAAACAAATGCAACCATGTTACACCTGTCAGTGTGACCGGATTCCAAATGCAACGTTGAGTCAAAAGAAGGAAATTATCTAATATGATTTTTTAACTTTTAAAGCAAGCAGAGCTGAAGATACTATTAACCTATCAACTATCTCCCTCCCTCCCTCCTTCTATTACTCTCTCTCTTTCTCTCTCTCTCTCTCTCTCTCTCTCTCTCTCTCTCTCTCTCACACACACACACACACACACACACACACATACACACAAACACACAGAGTAGGGTATAATCAACAACAACAACAAAATCAAGACAGTGTTCATCTGGTGGGGTAAGAAAATATCCAGGTTGGGTGGGGCTTGAGAGGTTTCTGGGGCGCCTTTGATGTTGCATAGCTGGTGACTTAGAAGCTATCCACTGTTCTTGCGTTTAAACTCTCCAAAGACATTTTTATACAGTTTTCACATTTTACGATTAAGTAGTACATGTGCATTCTGGCTGAGGCCGGTTCTAACACTATCCGTCCATTGATGCACACATTATTCTGCTTTGCTGGTCTGTAATAGATTCTGCATATCGCTCCATTTGGAAATTCAATGCTACTTCTACTACATAGATTTCTTGGTCGGGGAGTTTTGGATATTTGAGACAGGATTCCTGGAACCTCAGGATGGCTGCCAGGGAGCGGGCGGGAGCCCCCACCTCTGCCCTCACTTGGCCCGTGGCCAGCAGACCACCCCCAAAGGAAATGGGGCCAAGAAGCAAGGGGAAGATGGGCACAGAGGTCTTGGTAAAGCTTACTCCAAGGAAAGGCAGTAAGGAATCACACTGGCCCTCTGAGCATACAAGAATGCAAGAAGGCCTGCCCTGTGTGCCTGCCCGTGGTGATCACCAATCAGCTTCCAGATACCTCCTGGACACAGGCACAGAGGGAACTTGGGGACAGGATTTGCCTCTCAGTCGAGTGGGTGGTTCATCTGCGAGTACATGATCATGAGGAGTGCATGATTGGGGCAGTGTCCAACCGTGGGCAGTGCTACAAGGCTGGAAGGGAAAGATGGCCATTGCTGATATGTGCTCTCTCTCTCTCTCTCTCTCTCTCTCTCTCTCTCTCTCTCTCTCTCTCTCTCTCTCTCTCTCTCTCTCTCTCTCTCTTTCTCTCTCCATCTCTCTCACTCTGGCAAGCCAGTAGGTGGATTCTAAGTTCCCAATGTAGGCAGTTTAAATACAGCAGAACCAGACCTGTGTCTGTCTCCAGATGGTATTCAGATCCCTACCCTGCAGAACATGATTATTCTGTGCAGTGGATCCACCAAAGGATGAAAGAATGACAGTGGCTCTTCAATTATGCCATAGTAATTGGTTCCCAAGGAACAACATGCTAGAAAAAAATAATAGTAGGCTGAACCTGGTGCTTAAGTGGTGTTCAGGAGGCTGATATGGGGAGGATCGAAGTTTAAGGCCAGCCTAGGGAAAACAGTTCATGAGATTCCTTCTCACCCAATAGCTGGACATGATGACACATGCCTAACATCCCAGCTACACAGGAAGCTGAGACTGGGAGAATTAAGCCTCAAGGCCAGCCAGGGCCGAAAAGTTCCTACAACCCCTGTTTCAAACAGTAGATGGGTATGTTGACACCTGCCTGCAAGCCCAGTTGAGACTTCATGCTCAGAAGTCAGAAGATCAATCTAGAAGCAAGAAAGGATTTTTTATTCATAGGTCACAATTGAAGGGCAACCAGAGCCTCCTTTCAGAGTCTCAGACTTTTGAAATAGAGACAAAAACTGCATCTTTCTGTGGAAATCAGACACTAAAAGCCAACATTCCCTTCATAAACTGGGGTTTTTTAAAAAAAGTAAGTTAAATGAGGTGGCACACACCTGTAGTCCCAGCACACAGGAGTGGGAGAATAGTAAGTTCATGAACAACATGCTTTACACAGTTAGACCTTGTTGGAAGGAAGGAAGGAAGGAAGGAAGGAAGGAAGGAAGGAAGGAAGGAAGGAAGGAAGGAAGGAAGGAAGGAAGAAAGGGGAAGGGGAGGGAAGAGGTTTATTGGAGAATTATTCGTCCACTTAGCTAAGCTCAACTTGGTTAGGTGAAATCCCATAAGCAGCAAAGCTGGGGTTCTAGCCAGAAAGGAATTATCTTCCAATAAAAAGTGTTTCCTGATACTTTGAGGCACAGCCCCTGCCACACAGTAAACGCCAAAGGCCTCCTGTCCTGATTCCAACGCTTAGCTTTTGAAGCATGCTTTAGCAAAACAGAGGAGAAAACAGGCCACAGTCTGGGGCCAGAACTCTGCTCCTCCTCTGCTCCTCCTCTGCTCCTCTTCTGCTCCTCCTCTGCTCCTCCTCTGCTTCTCTTCTGCTTCCCACCAATGCTAGTTAGGGCCAGCTTAGGCGGCAGACCCCGTACCCTCCCTTCAGCACAAAGCAGGGCCAGCCAGCTCCCACTGCCCCAGCTCTGTCCCGTCCTCCTGCTTATAGGGTCTTGTGTTGACTTCTAAGTCACATTTGTATTCAAAACACTGGGAATGGACCTATTTGTATTTTCTCCAGTTACCTCTTAGGACTTCCTTCCTCATCTAGCTCCCAGACATCCAAGACGAGGGAAAGGCACAGCTCCCTCTGTGTGTGTGTGTGTGTGTGTGTGTGTGTGTGTGTGTGTGTGTGTGTGTGTGTGTCCGTCTGTCTGTCTGTCTGTGTGTATCAGTGCACCTGTACCAGAGGCTTGAACTCAGGGCCTGGGCCTGGGTGCTGTGCCTCAGATTTTCTAATCAAGGCTGGCTCTCCACGGCTCTACACTTGAGCCACACCTCCACCTCTGGCTTTCTAGTGGCTAATTGGAGATAACAGTCTCTTGGACTTTTTTGCCCAAGGCAGGTTTCAAGTCACAATCCTCAGATCTCAGGCTCCTAAACAGCTAGAATTAAAAACCTAGGCCACCACTGCCAGTAAGACCACACCTTTTAAAGAAGAACCTTGCTCAAATCAGAATCCAGATAACCAATGTAGTAAAAAGTGTGTGTGTGTGTGTGTGTGTGTGTGTGTGTGTGTGTGTGTGTGTTTCTTCCCCTTTTGGGATTTCTGCTTCCCAATGTCAGCCTAGATGTCTTCATCTTTCAGCCTGAGGTGGGATGTTTTCTGGTGAAGAGATACAGAGGGACCCTCAAAGCCACCTGAAGATTGGCAAAGCCATCGCTGACTCTCAACTTGCACGCCTGCGTGATGCAGGAACGTGACCAAGCTCGTCTCAAAACCAAGGCTTCGGTGAATCTGAAACCTTTCATTCCTGCCCCTCACTCTGGAAGTTCTTACTGACTTTCATTCAACTAAGCTGAACTAAGCCCAAAGCCATGGCTGACTGATACAATCTACACTATCCAAGAAAACGGTTACCATTGTAGTTCAGAAAATCGATCAACTTCTCCAGCATTTTCTGCTCACATACCCACTTCAGACTTGCAGACATTTAGAAGATCCGATTTCTTGTCAGCTGTGTTTTTCTATTCCTATATATCAAGACTGATACATAGTGAAGTATCTCATGATGCCTTTTAAGCTTCAGCTAAGTAACAAGCTCAAGTCAGATCAATCGTTCTCTTTTCACTTAGTGCTTCAGAGACTGTCTCCAAGACATCGTTACGAGCATTGTCTTTCTCAATATTATTTTTAACATTGCCAAGACTCTGCTATTCTAGGTTGTCAGTTGTGGCATGGGCCTCTTCCTGACACAGCATCGCTGTGGGATTGAAGAGGCACAGTGTCTGCACAGGAAGTTCCTTACAGTGGGAAATTCCAGAGGTTTCTGTCAGAGCAGGAATCACTACCAGCGCAGAAGATGAACACCACTTCCTGCTGGATCGCTAGTTGCCATAAAAGAACCACTGGCCAAATGGACCTTTCTGAGCAGCAGCTGTTGTCAGGGAGCTGCCCATCCTCTTTCCTTGAGTCCCTGACCAGCAAACATCTCCTCCAATGGGCCTCAGCAGTCATCAGATGACTCAGGCCAGCAATATGGGCTTACCACACCCCACCCACCCCAGCACAGGTGCAGTTCACAGGTGCTTGGAGGTTTTGCATACATTTGTCTAGGTTAACATCCAATGTTTTATAAATTCCCCACATCACCTCTTAAAAAAAAACCACTTTAATTTGCTTCTGACAAATATATAAGAGAAGATCTATCTAAGCAGTTCTCAACAAAACAAAGGCAGAACAATGAAGTTAACAATCCTCCAAAGAGAAGAATGAGCTTGCTTACTTGAAGCTTTCCTATTTTTGTTTGAGGGGGTAAAAAAAACAACAACAATAGAGAAAGGGACCACATAAGGATTGCAGCGGCTGCGTTTCTGGTGGGAAATGGGCTAATCACAAATCAGCACTATTTGGAAATCAGAAAGATGCCTGGCCAATAGTAGCTGGTGTCCAGTCCTGCAGCCATCTGCTCACCATGGTCCTTAAGTCCTTGGTTGCTTCCGTCCATGCTCATTGGTACCAAGATGAAACTTCACAATGTTTTCAAACATCTAAGGTTACACCCCACTGCAGAAGATAGATAGGAAAGAGAAGGATCTAACATTTGTAGAGCAAGTTAGCCAGACCCTACTCAACAGCTTTGGCTATATTTGGGGGAAGTGGGTAGATAAGCCCTGGTAATGCCACCCCTACCTGGCAAACACACAAACTGAGACCAGCAGCCACTTGAGCCCTTGTTCAATGTCCTTTTGCCTAGGAAAGAACAAATGGTGACAGAAAACAAAAACCTTCACATTTAATTGTCCCATCTTTCAGAGAAACCCTACACTCCACTCCTGTTGATAAGATAATAATAACCATTATTCTCCCAGACTAAAACCAACTAAATTTGTACTAGCATTCTGATGTAGGCATCTTCCTACCAGTGATCAGATTTAGGGGTTGAGTAAAACTTAGCAGGAAGAGGAAGAAAAACCAACCTGACCCTGCACCTGAATGGCTGAGTTTTTCAGTACTGCTTGCTGATCTCTGAAAATAAGGAAAACTATTTGTCACACATCTTTATACATTAACACCCAGTTCTTGAGGCTAGATTTGTGGGTCTGAATGCTCCCACACTAGGATTATAAGTACCTAACTACATCCAGTGGTATCCTTTATCCTGTCATCTGTTGTGGTCAGTTACTGAAATCTATTTGACTGGACTTCCATCTCCTCCTAAATATACAACCATAAACTGGAATGCAAGTTTTATGCCCTCTGAGTTGTCCCAACAAGCAAGCACTTTTATCATTCTGCTTCATCTAAGGCTTTGCTAAATGGAGAAAAAAAATAGTGCCTGAATTTATATCATTATTCCATTCCAGTTGAATACATGATGGTCAGTTCTGAGTTTTCCTTTTGAGGACTCAACATTAGGCATATACGGGTCTGCCTTCCTCAAAAGCACAAGTCACCCACTTGAAGTGCATGAAATTCCAGAATCCGAAGGCTGTCAGGGTGAACTGCACAATTCCAAATGTGTTTAAGGGAAAGTATAAGTTATTTCTCCTTCTGCTAAGTAATAAATGGTAGTTAATCAACACACACTACCTAGCACATGAAAACTCTACAAATATCCTGTGGAAAGCCACATACAAATACTCTCATAACGGCTAACTTCATCTATAGAGGGAAAAAAAATGTGTTCATCAGTACCTTCTTGAGTAATTTCCATCTATTCACATCAACAGCTGGGGTGTTATTGTCAAAAATCCAAAGGTGATAAGACTTTGTTATGTCCTAGAGAAAAAAAGGCTCCCAGAACTTTCTACCTGAAAAATTCCTTTGAAGGACAAATACTATTTCACACCAAAGTATGACACTGACCATTTGCAGTCTCCCTCCTGCCCTGACCAGCACATAGAAACTAATTTTCTCACGTGTATGGCCTTTGAGATCTGATAGCCACCAGCTGGGTTTCCCACACCAGCAGGGTTGAGACTTGTTTGTGGTGACATTGTTGTACAAGTTGTCGCAAGAATGCCAAAGCTTTTAAACAGAACTTGGCATCCATGGGGTAATGTGACCCTGCCGTGTGAGGTCACGCTATTGTTGGTAGCATTTACTTCAGCAAATAGGAATTCGTATTCTGCATTGTTTTTCAAGTGTCAACAAAATAAAGAGAACAGTCTCTTTTTAATTTTTTTTCCTTATCATTCAACTATATGATTAAATCCATCCATTCATTTGTAAACTCAGAGATAGGGACAATTGTTGTTCTGCCATTTACCATCAAAGGATTTACTCAGATATTAAAGTACTCATACTCACACACCTTTGCACATATGTATGCACAAACATATCCAAAGGTTGACATGAAGTTTCCCTGTCAGTCGCTCGCTGTGACCTCAACAGCAGGCAGGGAGCGTGCATCGAGGAGACAGAGCAGGTTCAAGGCTATTGTCTCTCCCAGACAAGAATTGATGGAGACAAGGTTCAAAATCATAGCCATGAACTTGACACCAGGATTCCAAAAGACTCTCCAGCTCCACAGCCATCCCATTCCTCTGTTTTAGCTTGGGTGGCATGCTGAGAAAATTGCAGTTAATGAGGGAAAAGGTCACCAGATATTCTGCATATTTGTTTCAAACTTGGAAGCAACCTTAGTAAATTTGCATATGCTGCTGTGTCACAGTGCCAAGTTAGTGCCCTATGCGCATTGTCCCTAAATATTAAATATTAAATATTAAATATCTGCTTCCCGTTCTTCCCACCTGAGTGTTACTGATTAGAGCTTTTACGACTACACTCTCTTCACCCTGAAGAGCAAGTTGAACCTTTACTTATGACACTGTGTTGAAGTTTTGAGAAGCAGACCTCAGTTGTTTGGGACGTGAACGCTGTCCATCCATGACTATGGACGGCACTGGATATATCAGGGGACTTGAGATATTTGCATTGTTGTGTTGAATACAAACTCTAGTTGTTGTTTTTGTTCAAGGTTGGCATTCTGCTAATTGAGTCATGCCTCCACTTCCAGCTTTTTGCTGGTTAATTGGAGATAAGAATATCTCAGATATAAGCAGGCTTTGGCTGGCGATCCTCAGATCTCAGCCTCTTGAGTAGCTAAGATTACAGGACTGAGCCACCGGCACTGAAATGATAGCCACATTTTTGCTTTTGTTGTTGTTTTGGAAATTGGGTGGCTGCCAGTTACCAAATCAAGGAAGGCAGGAAGAGATGCTAAGCAAATATTCATTCCAAGGGCCTAAAATTCTACCTTACAAGGTATGCCATGAGGACTGGGAAGGTGGCTCCGTGGTACAGTGCTTGCCTTGCAAGCATGAGTCCCTGGGTTCGATTCCTCAGCATCACATAAGCAGAAAATCCAGAAGTGACGCTGTGGCTCAAGTGGCCGAGGGATAGCCTTGAACTGCAGAGCTGAGGGACAGCGCCCAGACCCAGCATCCAGGCCCCCACAACTGACCCCCCCCAAAAAAAGAAAAGGTATGCCATGAGTGTTGGGTGGCTTTCTATTGAATCACTGTCTAGTGTCTAGGCTCAGATACTCTGCTTCAGAAGGGTCTCGTGAGGCTAGAAAGTGAGGCGTGCTACGGGGAGAATGCCACAGGCCCTGCCTCTCAATCTCACAAAGCAGTACACTCCACACCCTTCTAGGAGATACGATGGAAAACCCATGAGATGATGTGCCATGCTGAAGCCTGCTGACTCGCTCAGTCTACCCGCCTTAATCCTTAAAGGGTGGCATTTGAGACAATAATCCACCTTTCCTAGACCGGTGTCTCTGTGAGAATGGGAAGAGTTCAGCTTCCATATGTCACCCCAGAGTGACTAACTCTACAAACCAAATGGTAAAGCAACAGGGTTCTGATAGGCAGTAGCACTTACTAGAAAGTTTGCTAGGCAAGTCTACCCGATATCAGGTTCTGCCCAAGCATTCCCTTGAGTAGAGAGATACCCACCCTTGCCAATATATCGTTCATCAATTTGAGAAGCTTGTATTGAGCAGAGAAGTCTTCTTTTTCTTATTTGAGGTCCACATTAGCCAAGTTTTTAGAAAAGAAGTGTCAGATACTAGGCGTTCCTAACATAGATCCCATTCACAGAGAGATCTTCACCTTTACAACACGTATCTGTTAGATTTCTCGCTGTATAGACACATCACAGGAAGTTTGTATTCAACACAACAATGCAAATATCTCAAGTCCCCTGAGCTACATTTGAATGTTCTGAGTTGTTTTTCTTTTGTCTTGACGGTAGAAGAAATATTTAAGCGGGGTGCCTGTGGCTTATGCCTATAATCCTAGCTACCTGAGAGACTGAGCTCCAGAGGATCATGGCTCAGGCTAAACATCCTGGGCAGAAAAGACAAAAGTTATTGTCCGACTCCTTCTCCTCCTCTTCTCCTTCTTCTTGATCTAAAGATCATGGTTTTGAAGCAAGGAAGCAGGAAGGAAGGAAAGGAAGGCAGGAAAGTCCATGAGACTCCTATCTCCAATTAATCACCAAAAAGCTGGAAGTAGAGCTAGGCTCAAGTGGAAGAGTGCTGAAAGCTCAGGCCCTGAGTTCAAGTCCCAGGACCCACACACAGGCATAGAAAAGTAACATCTCAATATAGTGGTTATACAGCTGTCACCCCATTACAATGAAGGGAGGCCTAAGATTTGTGGATAGCAGTTCAGCTGGAAGTGAGACTAACTCAAAAATAACCAGGGAGAGGAAATAAAAAAAGCGAAAGGCATGCTTCAGCTGTAGAGCGCCTGCCTGGTAAGTATGAAGCCCTGAGTTCAAACACCAGCCCTGAAAAAAATAAAAAATAAAAAATAAAAACCTCATTAGAAGGCATAGGAGAATACCCCAGAGTCACCTGGGTAATCTCCACTTTGAAGGTGAAGTTCATTTAAAGTTGTGGTTGGAATTTAGGTTGTAAGAAAGCGGTATATGAATCACTCTTCCCTAAAAAATTATATTGTAAATTTTTAAAATGGCATGCCAAATGACAAACACATGTTAGAAGCATAAATAAATGAAAGGGCTCTGAAAATTGATTTACCATGGCTTTACCTTGGATTTTAGGGTTATAAATCTACTTGTATGGCCAGGAAATAAATATACCTATGTCCTATCTCAGAAGAAACACTCAGATATCTGCATTTATTGAAAACTGACCCTCGATAATCTTTTAGATATTTAAATTGTTGCTGACGGTGTCTCTCCTATTTCTACGGGTGATTCTGAAGACCAGGGGTGATCTTTTTCAGAGCACAGCTTTTACTCTTTTCTCTAGGCTACTCGTTATTTCTCTTCCAATTGTTTCTAGTACCATAAACAATTATTTTTTAATTATCTTTAAGCAGTTGTAGAAAGGGGTTTCAATGCAACATGGCAATGTATGAAAATGATACATTCTCCTGAATCTGTCCCAACCGCACTGCTCCCCTCGAGTTTCTTAGCTCCATTTCCACAAATATGCATTGAATATTTGTGTGTGTGTGTGTGTGTGTGTGTGTGTGTGTGTGTGTCTTGAGATTTCAACTCAGGGCTGGGGCACTGTCCCTGCGCTGTAGTACTCAAGGTTAGCAGTATTCTCCTTCCTTGAGTCACAGCTCTGTTTCTAGCTTTTGATGGTTAACTGGAAGGTAAGAGTCTCATGGACTTTCCAGCCCAGGCCGGCTTCAACCTTGAGCCTCAGATCTCCACTTCCTGTAGCCAGGATTACAGGCGTGAGCCACCAGCCTTGAATTTTGTGACTCTCTTCACCCACCCTTCCTCTCTCCTTCATCCACTCCTCCCTAGACTCATGTCCCTGACCCAGCATGCTTCTGCTTCCTCGTATTCATTTTGTTAAGCTGTGAGTTAGTGGTTCAAAGGAGTTACACCATTGGAATCCTGGTTTAACTCTTAATTTGCTTGGAAATGCTACTTTTCAAATTTCCCAAGTTTTGAGTTACAACCAAGTGTACTACGTGTGCTCTAAGTGGTTGTTTTTTTTGGTTTGGGGAGTTATTTGTTTTGTTTTGATTTTCAGCATGGAACACTTGACTTTGCATGTCATCCTTGCTAGGGTCCAGCTGATCTTGTCTGTCATGCTCCAATTTTAGTCCCTGTGCGCCCAAAGTGAGCACACTCAAAGTGTTTTGAAAACAAAAAACAGAGTCACAAAGCAGCTTCCAGATGGAGGAAGCGGTTCATCTTTCTATATTAGGTTAGGTGAATGGTCAGGAAAAGGAGAGTCATAGCAGTTGACTCATTAGCTCCTATTTGCCATTTTAACCAGAGGCCATCTAACACCATGGGCCCTCCGCTCTGAGGGTTTATTCACAGGTCCTCAAACTCTGTGGAAATCTCTCTGATTAGTCTAAACAAAGAAGTAGATATAAAAGTCCTTCCATATTTGCATACAACAGCCATCTGTACATGTGTAAAGTTTAAGTCACATGCTGATATTTCTGAAAATATAGCATTCCTCTTAAGAGTCTCTTTGAAGCCTCCCATAGAACTCCTTCCAATAGTCATAAACAGTGATGACTGTACTCACGGAAAGACACTGGGATGGAATGAGTGACTTTGAGCTGTGGGGATGAGAGACATGTACACTACAGAGAGACACAAAATGGATGGATTAAAAAGAAGGAAAGAAAGCGTAGCTCTGAGGGAGAAGAGAAGGTAAAAGAGCAAGCTACAGATTTGCTAAAGTTGTCTTCAGCTCAGGATATCATACCAAAGCACCACAGACCAAAGAACTTCAACTATGCACTTCCTTGCATTGTTACATTAGCCAGAGACCCAGAAGTAAATTTCTTGTTAGGCTGGAGTCATTACTTGGTTTATAAAAAGAAAAAAAATTGTGATGAACTATGAGTTTGTGGCCCAGATTATCTTGGATTATCTCAAGGGGCCTAATATAACCACAAGAGTCTTTAAAAGTAGAAGCAAGAAAAGCAGGAGAGGCCCAATCAGAGAGAAGGCAGTTTGAGAAAGACTCAGCCCCCCATGTTTATTTGAAAGATGGGAAATGGAGCCATGAGTCATGAAATGCAGACAGCCCAAACAGCTGGGAAACACAGGGACTGAGATTCTTCTCTATAAAATATCTGGCTGGAAGTAAGGGGAGGGAAGGGATAGAGGGAGAACAACAAAGGAGGGGATAACAATGCTCCACAAGAAATGTGCTCATTGCCTTACTCACGTAACTGTAACCCCTCTGTACAGCATCTTTCAATAAAATAAACTTTAAAAAATATTTGGTGGCAAAAATCCCTTAAATACTTTAAGACAATGAAAATACAAATATACAATTGTATTTAGAAAAGAAAAAAAAGAGTTCCGTTTTGACTATGTTTTGCTCCTGAAAGAAATCTACCACATTTGCTGGAAGATATGTATCCATGTTATAAATTACATTTGAGTAATAAACTTGAAACATAGGCACTTTGATCCAGGACAACCACAAAAGGGAATATTATTTGGCCAAGAACACAAACGAACTCCATCTTGTCTCAACATGGATGAATCTTAACAACATGTTTTAAAGACTAATATCCTTATATGTGTAGCTAATAGGAAATAATAAAATAGGACAACAGTGCGTGATTGGTTGCCAGATTGGAACTTGATCTCATGGGCAACCTATCAGGAGACCAGATACAGCATCAGCTGTGTGTTCAACACACATCTGGTGTCCAGCCCCTTCCGTCTGGAGAGCTCAGGGCACATTCCCTGTCATCGTTATCATAGTTTGTATAATTTTGTGACATGTCTAGATATATAATAGTAAAATGTTTTCTAATGATCTTTCCCTATCTAGCATTTATTCTAAAAAACTAAACAGGCCTTCTGCTATAACCAATAAAACAGAATTTCTAGACTAAAACCATGGCCAAACAACATAACTGTTTTCAAAGCTTTGGGGCGACTTATCAAGCAAAATCACCAAAGTAACAACTAAACACATCACTGATTTACCAGTGAGGAGAAAGCTTCCCTTGGCTGAACCTAAACTCTGTGTAATCCTAGGCTGGGACCTCCTTGGGCACGTGTGGTAAGCCAATGGAGCTGACTACTAGACGCCGGTTTGCACAAGAGACAAGAGGGCACCAGGGAGCTTATACTGCCCAAGAGAAGACAAGGAAAACCAGACACCGATTCCTTCCAAGTCAGGTTTGATGTCTGTCACTCAGATCTCTGTGGGCCCTCTATGAGCTCATCTCTGATAGGGAGAAAGATGGTGGTTAGATACACCAAGTTCAAATCCTCTCTGATCTTGGCTTTTCCTGATCTTTTGTGTCCCAGCTTCCTCTCTTGCAGCCCCCATCTCCGGGGGTTCCAGGAAATACTAAATAAAGCCACGTTTGAGAGTCCTAAAAAGAGCATCTAGATCATATCATGTACTTAATACGCATTAGCTTTGTAAATGGAAATGGAAGTAACCCTTTTATTAATAACTACGGGTCTCTGCTTGGCACAAGAGCAAACTATAAAAAGAGACGGAGAAGGAATGGGGGGAGTCCCCATGGCTGTCCAGCCACCAGCTCTGACATTCCTGAGGCCTTCCTCGTGCTGCAGGAGGGGGCGCCTGGGAGGAGACAGCAGTACCTGGCATATGCCAAGGTGGTCCCCAGAAAATAAAACAAAACTGTGGGTGTCAGTCAAGATCCCATTGCAGAAGTGATTCTGCTAACAGGTGTGCTTGTGGCCCCATGCAGTTGTCTTCCTGGCAGGCATAAGGATGTGGCTCAGTCCTCAAACAAGTAGTATTTTTTTCTTTCTTTCTTTCTTTTTTTTTTTTTTGGTCAATGGTGGGGCTTGAACTCAGGGCCTGGGCACTGTCCCTCAGCTCTTAGGCTCAAGGCAAGTCCTCTACCATTTGAGCCACAGAGCCGCTTCTGGTTTTCTGGTCGTTTTTTGGAGATAAGAGTCTCACGGACTTTCCTCCCCAGGCTGGCTTTGAACCACAATCCTCAGATCGCATGAGCTACTGGCGCCCAACTAACAAGTAGTATTTCCTAAGGCTGCTCTTCCAGAACAGACAAGCTCAGCTAATAGGCCCTTTCTGGGAGCTGTGAAGTCTCCTAAATCCAGTGGGTATGATATCAACAAGCTCTCAAAAATTAAATTATAACAGAGCATCAGAGGCTCACGCCTGTAATCCTAGCTACTCAGGAGGCTGGATCTGAGGATCACAGTTCAAAGCCAGCCCAGGCAGAAAAGTCCATGAGACTCTTAATTCCAATGAATCACCAGAAAACCGGAAGCAGCACTGTGGCTCAAGTGGCAGAGCACTCACCTTGAGCTGAAGAGCTGAGGGACAGCTCCCAGGCCCAGAGTTCAAGCCCTACAACTGACAGAAAATAAAATAAGATAAATTCTAGGGTCTACCAGTTCCTGTGGTGTAACTTCTCCCACACCATCGCTGAGCACTGAGCAGGGAAGAGATGCACCCACCTGGCCCTCCTGCTTCCTGAGGCAGCATGAGCCAGCTCTAAAAGACAACGGTGAAAGCCAGGTGCCACAGCCGGCACACCCCAGGGCCGTTTCCTGGCTGGAGCGGGGGTTTGTCTGCCCAGGACCTGAGACAATGGCTGACACTGCGCCTCTCAGCGCCATAAGGGCTCTAACAATCTACATGTACACTGCCTACACACTATTTTTGGACCCTTTGTTCTTCTCCACTAGGTTGGCCCTCTAGACTCAGCAGGAAATAGAGCATGCTAAAGGCAGTATGGGAGACACTGACGTCAGAGGTGAAGAAAGACAATTTGCAAAGCCATATAGTCATAAAGTTATTATATAGTATATCTATTATATATGATCATATATGGGTTCTGGTTATACCAGTTATACCTACCTACAACTCAAACTATACAGAGGAAGAGTTGGTCAAAAGTGTGTGTGTGTGTGTGTGCATACTAGGGCTGGAACTCAGGGTCTGGGCACTGTCCCTTAGCTTTTTCACTCAAGGCTGGCACTCTATCACTTGACCTAACCTCCACTTCTGGTTTTTGTCTGGGCAGCTGAAGATATGAGTCTCGTAGACTTTTCTGCCCAACTGGCTTTAAGCCACAATCCTCAGATCTCAGCTTATTGAGTAACTAGGATTACAGACATGAGCCAGAGGTGGCTGGCTTCAGAAGGCTTTTTACCAAAGTTTACATAAAATAAAAATGCGTTAGAATGATATAGACTGAAAATGTTCATCTATGTACGTCAGAATCTCCTGTAGAGCATTTCTAGCGTTTCAGATTCAGTGGTTTTGTGCTCTTGCAATGTGCATTTCTATTCAAATGGCAGCTGGTGTGGTCTAGGAACCCTACTTTGGGAACACTGCCTTATAGGTGTGATATTCTAAAACAGGTAAATGGTCACACACTGTGTATTAAAATGCAACCAAATGCCACACACACACACACACACACACACACACACACACACACACTGATTTGTTGAACCACCCAGCTTATCTGTTAGACATACTATATAAAAAACATTATTATTATTATTAGAACCTACATTAAAATGTAACTCCAGAAGACTAATCACATTAGTATGAAATTCAAGATGAAATTCAGGGATAAAAGGTCATAATTGATTCTATTTTCTCCCTTCTAGTAACGGTCTTTCTCTCATCAGCTTCAGAAACAGAGCAGTTACATAACATGCCCAAGGCTGCACAGCAAACAAGACAAGAGGAATCACTAAAGCAGAGCTTGCTCTTTTCTGCCTGCCTAGTGCCTAAAGCAGAATATGTGCGCAGGAAACGTATGTGGAATTGAGAAACTGTTGGGGAGAGGGAGATACAGTCCAAATAAGATACATCTCTGAGTTGACTGTAGAGGTCAAAGCTGAGTCTCCTATTTCTGTGTGACTTTTGCCACTCTCTGAAATTCCCAACTTCCCTTTGCTTAGAAGGAAGTTTCTCTGTGTACAAAGGTGATTGGTATCACTGCCTAAACCCAGGAAAGATTAAAACAAAACCTCAAGTGCTATTTTTAATAGTTGGTGTAAGCAGGATGTGAAGGTCATTGTTTTAAAATCACATCAACCAACCAAAAAAAAGTCTTAATCAAGGTGGTTGTTCGGGGTTTTTCTCCTTGACTGACTCACAGTACTAATAACTCATTTTCTAACAGTCACTAGAACTGCATCCTTACTAGTTGTAAGAACTCTGACCTGGACTCAGGACTACCAGTTGCCCTTTTATTTTTCATACATCAGCCATGACTTGAAACAGGGTTTTCCTTCCACGCTCATCTTGCAAACTTCACCCCACCTGTCCAGCTACTCCAAATCACCTGGCCCCACCTGCCCACGCTGGAGGCAGCCTCAGCGAGAAGCCAGGTCCTGAACCACAGTGTGTCTACAGGCCCTCTGCTCACAGTGTGTCTACAAGTCCTGTCATGGTGAGTCTATAGGTCCTATACTCACAGTGTGTCTACAAGCCGATCACAGCCAATCTATAGGTCCTCTGCTCACAGTGTGTCTACAAGTCCTATCTTTGTGTGTCTACAAGTCCCAGGCCTATAGAGCGTACACAGGCCCCACAGCCTACTCTGTGTTCATTCCTGACTTGATCCCACCAGACAGATATCATCGTCAGCTTGTCTGTTTGGTTGTATTGTTTGCTTTTTCATCTGAATGATGGTTTTTAGGGTCAGTAATGACAGGCATTTCAGCTATGTTGAGAGGGCTTGGAGGTGAGTAACCATTGCAGAGCAAGATTGCAATGTATGAGCCTTTAGAAAACATTTCCTAGCAAAACTATAACACTACTTTTGGTCAGATAAGTTGATGTTAGGCAAAATGAACCCCAAGATAAGGACCCCAATGGTTTTTTTTTCTTGCTTGCTATTGTTTCTAACGTATTTATAAGCTGATTTCTTTGTTGCTTTGTATGTCCCTCCTCCAGGGTATAACCTCTGTTTTCATTGTATTTGATGTTGGTATAATTTGGGGAGGGGAAGGGAAAAAACAAATTGTTTAAATAGGGATACAGGTGGACCCATTGCAACAATGAGTTGTACAAGACGTTATGTGGAAAAACAAACTTTACAATTTTGGCATGGGGGTGGGGGGGTAGAGAGGGGGTGGGGGACAGGGCGGGGGAGATGGGAAGGGATGGGAAGGGGAAACAAAGGAGGCGGCAACAATGCTTGATAAGAAATGTACTCATTATTTTGCTCATGTAATTGTAACCCCTCTGTACGGTATTTTCACAATTTAAAAAAAAACCCACTACTCTATTGATTCTCATACTAATTCCTCAATGTTAATTCATATGAAATAAAACACAGAATGGACCCAGAAGGGCTAGAGGATATGATCAAATCACATAGACACAAATCACTGCGGGAGATTTAGCCTAAGTCTTTATCCCTGCTCAGGTACTTTATCCTCTCTTTAAAGAAAGGAAAGTTTTCTTTATAATGATTGCTTGTTTCTAGAACTTGGGGTTTTATATAAGAGCTAATATTGTGGCTAGGCACTGGTGGCTCACACCTGTAATTCTAGCAACTCAGGAGACTGAAATCTGAGAATCATGGTAGAAGCCAGGCCAGGCAGGAAAGTTCATGAGACTCCTATGTCCAATTAACCACCAAAAAAGCCAGAAGTAGAGCTGTAGCTCAAATGATAGAGCATTAGCCTTGAGCAAAAAAAAAAAAAAAAAAAAAAAAAGCTTAGGGACAGCTCCCAGCTGTGATTTCAAGCTCCAAGACTCCCCTCCCCACATACACACCAAACAAGAACCAATGCTGCTGAAAGCTTTTTTTCCAAGTTCCTGAATCTGTCGGACAATGTTCTAAGCATTCTTGTAGCCCCTGGGAAAGAGTATGTGTTACTTCCAGTATACACATAGGAATTACTCTTTGAAGCCAGGTGGTTTTTCTGGGTAAGACTAAATGGCAACCAGATCCAAACAACAATAGCTAACTGTGTGAGTCACTGTAACAAAGTACCTGGCAGAGACAATTTAAAGGAAAGAAGGATTTGTTTCAGGCTCCTGGTTTCAAAGCTTTCGGTTCTAGATCAGTGGGATTGATTGCTTTGAGCTTGAGGTGAAGCAGAGTGTCCTTGAGACAGGCTGTGATGGAGGTGAGTTTCTTACCTCATGGCAGCCAGGAAGCAGAGGAGACCAGCTACATCCTTCAAATCCTCTCCTCACTGATCTAATCCCTCCAAGGCCTACCTCCCAACATTTCCATCCCTAATAATGCCATCCAATTACTAATCTGCTAATGGATTAAACCCCATTCATGAAGTCGGACACAACCACTTCCCAAAGCCCCATCTCCTACCACTGCTACCTCAGAGACCACACCTTCAATATAGGATCCAACAGGAGCATATTCTTGCCAAGCTTTCACACTATTCTTTATGCTTTATGCTAATTCCTCATGAAATAAAGCAGAAAATGCAACCAGAAAAGCAATAGGGTAGGTCCACATCACATAGGAAAATTGAGAAAGTATCAGACCCAGTAAAACCAGTCAGAGTCTTTGTGTGATAGGGTTTTCCCCATGCAACGAGAGTCCTGAGGAAGAATCACAGTAAAGCAATCTGTCTTCAATATGGAGGCACTGTCCCTCCAAAGATTCAAGGGGGGGACTCTGGAGCCCGCTGCCTAGGTATAAGTCCCAGCTCTGCACTGTGAGACCTGAAGCAGGTTAATTCAGCTCTCTCTATTTCCTTCTCCTCATTTATTCATAGAAATGGGGAAAGTGTGCTTCTTTTAGGACAATTACAGAGCATCATTCCAGGAAAAATTAACCTTTTTGGGGGGGTTTTGTATGTATTAGGGTTTGAACTCATGACCAGTTAGGCTGTTGCTCTACCACTTGAGACACATCTCCAGCCCTGTTTTTTGCTGGTTATTTTGCAGATTGATTCTCATGGACTTTTCTGTCTGGGCTGGCTTCAAACTGAATCTCAACCTCCTGAGTAGCTAGGATTACAGGCAGAAGCTACCAGTGCACAGAAAAGTAATCTTTTGATCAACAATTATTTCTTTCAAGTTCTGGTGGCTCATGCCTGTAATTCTAGCTACTCAAGAGGCTGATATCTGAGGATCAAGGTTCAAAGCCAGCCAAGGCAGGAAAGTCCATGAATCTCTTATCTCCAATAAACCACTAGAAAACCGGAAGTGGTACTGTAGCTCAAATGGTGGAGCACTATCCTTGAGCTGAAGAGCTGAGGGGCAATACCCAGGCCCAGAGTACAAGCCCCACGACCAACCAAAAGAGAGAGAGAGAGAGAGAGAGAGAGAGAGAGAGAGAGAGAGAGAGAGAGAGAGAGAGAACAGATAGTTGATTTTTTTTCTTTTCTGATTAAAATAGAACCAAAAAAAAGAGAGAGCTAATGGGAGCAAATGTTCTCATTTTCCTGGTTTGGGGGGAGGGTGTTACTTCATGAGATTTTTAGGTCACTGGGATTTGCTTAGGGAGCAGATTAGATACTAACTAAAGAAATTAGGGTAAGTAGCTAATTAAAGTCATACAACACTTCCTAGAGATCAGTCCACATCTATACCTCTAGCTCCCAGTGTCCCTGGGATTTGTAACCTTCTGGGAATGGCCACAAAATAAAGGAGGGGAGGGATTTTAAGAGGAGATAGTAATCAAAATTGGGAATGGTGGGAGCTGAAATATTAACAAGTTGGCCATGGTACCAACAGTGATTTCAAATAGACAATTGAGGCACACATGCAGCCCTTTCATGGCCAACTGGAGACAAACTCAGAAATGACAACATGGTGAATCCACATCAGGCAACAGATCACACACTAAAAAAAAATACCTACCTGGCAGAAGGAGAAAAACTCAAGCCAAGTACGTCCATTCGTGTCATTTTGATCACAGAGCTCAACCTTATGCTATGTACTCTCTGTAGCCAAAGCCCCAGCAAGACTCAGGTTGTCATGTGTAATGATGGGGTAAGCCATTCAGAGTGAATGCATAGCAAACCAAGAAAATTTCATAACGGTTAGAGGCATGGCTCCGTTTGTAGAACAGGAACCAATGAACAAAGTGTCAGGTACTAAGTTCAAGTCCAAGAAAGAAAAGGAAAGAGAGAAAGAAAGAAAGAGAGAAAGAAAGAAAGAAAGAAAGAAAGAAAGAAAGAAAGAAAGAAAGAAAGAAAGAAGGAAGGAAGGAAGGAAGGAAGGAAGGAAGGAAGGAAGAGAGAGAGAGAAAGAGAAAGAGAGAAAGAGAAAGAGAGAGAAAGAGAAAGAGAAAAAGAAAGAGAAAGAAAGACAGACAGACAGACAGAAAGAAAGACAGAAGGAAAGAAATACAGACAGAAAGAAAGAAAGAAAGAAAGAAAGAAAGAAAGAAAGAAAGAAAGAAAGAAAGAAAGAAAGAAAGAAAGAAAGAAAGAAAGGAGGGAGGGAGGGAGGGAGGGAGGAAGGGAGGAAGGGAGGGAAAGAGGAAAGAAAAAAAAATTATAATGGATTCCACTTTGAAACAAACAGCTCTTGCTACTCCTCCTACAAACTTCTGCAGTACATTTGCCTGGAAAGGATCCTAAAACTGTGAGAAGCATTTGAAAATGTATGTAACATGTTCTGATTTAGCTGTGTCAGCCAGGTGTAACAAACACAACACAAAGGGATAAATCAATTTCTGTGGCTGACAGGAGGCTACGTCATCTGGAGACACTCTCCACAAAACACTCTCATTTTATTCTTTGCTATTTGTATGCAAAGTGGTTATAAACTAGAAACTTGACCTCACATTTGTGCTGGTAACATTATTTTAACTGTGATATTTAAAAACTAAAATTAGGAGTGATAGAGGGGATGAGAATGATTGGGATACATTATGAAGGTAAGTAGAAATGTCACAGGGAAATCCCTCCCCTCATAACTAATACATGCTAATAAACAAAGCTAACGTGAGACAAATTAGAGAGCAATGAACTATCCCTACTACTCATCAAATAATGATTGCATGGCTAGGGAAGAATAGGGTGAGAGGAAATCCCGTTTTGCACCCTTCAGGTAATTGTACATCCCAAACCTAAGCAAGACTGTTTCTCCATTGCAGTGACAGTGACCTGGAAATGATGAGCATCCCCTGGGGAAAAGTGGCTATAAGGAGCATTGGGGCATGACCTCCTCTGAGAGGTCATTCTGGCGAGGGGTGTGGACCAAGCTGGAAAATCTCTAGAATACCATGTGGGAACTTTCCATCATTATTTTTTTTGTTTAAATGACTGTATATCCATTTTACCAAGTGAGGGGTTTCATTGTGACATTCCACACACAGAGCACAATGTATTTTGAACGTTCACTTTTTTCTATTACTCTCTCTTACCACCTCTGCCTTCCCCTTCCAGCTCCCACACCCCAACAGTTCTGCTTTTATTTTCGTGTCCTCTTTTTCCCTTAACTTCCACCTATGAGAGAAAATTGTTGAGACTGGCGTATTCCACTTAGCATGGACATCTCCAATTCCCTTTGTTTTTCCTGAGAATGGCAGGATTTTCCATTTCCTTCTAGCTGAGCAGAACTGCATTGAGTCTACATACCACAGTTTCTACCCTCCCCCACCCCCCATCTTCTCTTTCTTGCTTTGGTTTTTCTTCCTTCTCACTTTGACTTCCCTGGGCAACAAGATGAAAGCAGACTTACTTTGGGTTCTTCCGTTCCCTGGGGTAATGGGAGACTCACCAGAAAATGCAGAGTAATCCATCTCTTCCATTTTCCCATGGCCAGCCCTGTATGCTAGGAGTTATTCTGATCATCAGACGAGAAACCTTGGGCCAGGGACGAGGAAGGCATGGGGTAGGAATACCAGGACCAAACTCACCTGATAGTGTACCAATCTCTCCTGCCCAGGGAAAGATCGCAAGCTTATTGTTTGGGGGGGGGGGGGGAAAGGGGGAGTAGGATGTTAATTTAGAGGAGAAATAGAAAGCCTCTCCTGTTCCCCTTGTTCAGAATTAGAATCAGAGCAAGTAACCTCCATTTCCAGTCAGTAGTGTCCTTAGAGAAGGCTCCAATTCTAGGAAGTTCTACTGGCCCACACCCAGGGGCTGGGGCCTGCCTGGGGTCAAGAGAGCATTCCCATGGGCGTTAACCCTTCCCTGCCCAGGGGCTACAAGGAGACCCCCGCTGAGGCAAACTCAAGCTCCTCCTTTTCATGGGCACACGCTACTACAGGTTTGTACTTCTTTGGGGTTCTCTCGCACTGAGTGTCGGGAGACTGTGTTCATCTGCGTGTGATAAACGAGGAAACGAAAGCCCCACGTTGCCCAGGATGTCAAGTATCTGGCAGTCCAGCCACAACCTGACCTCTCCCCTCCCCAGCCCCACAGCAGCTGCTGAAGGGCATCAGGCCTGAAGGACAGCTCTTCCCCTTTCACCTCTGCACCCGGAAGCCATCAGGATGACTCCTCACAGGTGCTCGACCCCTGGCTGTCCAGGGAACGATTCCAGTCCAGAAGGAGGACTCTGCAGATGGTGGGGGAAATGCCCCAGCTGCCTTTGGCTGACTCCTCAGCGGACCAGAGAAGATCCTGGACTTGGGGCCTGGCTGGGAAAGGGAGCCGAGGCTCCCTGCAGCGGGTCTCCCAGCACCGGGGCCTCTAGGGCACCTGCAGCTCCAGGGCTCCCCTTGGAGCCCAGCCATTCCCTAGGCTGGGGTGGGGGTGGGGTAGAGGGGGACGACCTTCATCGCCTCTCTCCATCTCACAGTGGATGTGACTAAGGGCCACTGCGTTTGGGTCATCTATTTCCAGGTTGAATGACCCTCTCTTACAACCCCCCTCTTAATGTGGCTTCAGGACCGTCCGGCCTAGATGTCTTTCTGGATTCAGTTTTCAAGGCATTTATCCGTCCACACCGCGCTAGCATGCCCCCTGGCCCTTCCCATTTTTGTTCCAGAAGCACTTGTCTCTAGGTGTGACAGTTTATGTCCTTGGTGTTGGGAATTCCCACAAGCCACAGTGCTGCACTTCTGAGCACTTCCTGGGATAGCTCATTGCCATTTTTCCTGTTTGTTGGCATCTTCCTCCTAGGAGAAGGCACCGTTCCTCAGACAGGCTGTGTGGCCTGCATGGTTATTCCACAAAATACTCGCCTGCAGGCTGCGCCGTGCTCTGACAACATTTAAGAAAATAGCAATTTGGTCCACTCTGTGTGCAAGTGCAGTGCCCAAACACGTTTGCAAATCAACCATCACGCTTGTCCCAAACAAAGCATAAGGTACACATTAGAAACTTATTTAGGGCCGAGTGCTGGTGGCTCACACCTGTAATCCTATCTACTCAGGAGGCTGAGATCTGAGGATCAAGGTTCAAAGCCAGCCCCGGCAGGGAAGTCCGTGAGACTCCTATCTTAATAAACCACTCAGAATAAACCACCACTTGTGTCTCAAGTGGTAGAGTGCTTACCTAGAGCTCAAGAGCTGAGGGACAGCACCCAAGCCCAGAGTTCAAGCCCAAACCTGACCAAAAAAAAAAAAAAAACTTATTTAGGCAAATAAAAATTCTGTTAGGAACTTACCAAAAATAAATTAGGGAAAGATGGACAAACAGGCATATCAAAATCATATCAGAAAAACTGGGTCCAAGATCTTATGAAATGCACCAGACCAAGGAATGAAGCAACCTTTTCACTGGGTCATAGGAAAGGAAGGCCTTCTAAGACTGGGGTACAGCAGCATCCCCTATTCTGTCATCTAGTCATTCCATATATGCACAATGGATTCAACGGGCAACAAATTTCTGACTCTGCCACCAGCACTCCACCTGGGCACAATCCCCCAGCTTTGTCCTGGATACTGGAACTACAGCTACCTAGTCCAGACCCTCAGGGCCTTGAGCTAGCTCTGAGCTCCAGCAGCCCTGCTCCAAGGCAGCTCCAGGCTGAGTTCCTTTCTTAATATCTTATCTAGCCACTTAGAGTGACTCAATTTGCATTTGTGTCAGCAATTTGCCTTTTATCTTCAGTAAGGTCCCTTTGAGCCCCCAGGCTGCTTTGATACTTTCTTAGCTATCATAGTTTTCAGAGCATTAATATTAATAATAAAGATTGGAATGGTGGTGGCTCAGGCCTGTAATCCTACCTACTGAGAAGGCTGAGATCTGAGGATCAGTTTGAAGCCATGGCTGGCAGCCAAGTCCTGGAGACTCTATTCTCCAATTAACTACCAAAAAGCCAGAAGTGGAGCTGTGACTCAAGTGGTAGAGTAATAGCCTTGATCAGAACAGCTCAGAGACCAGGCCCGGCCCATGAGTTCAAGACTCAGGAAAGTCACACACACACACACACACACAAAAGATTGGAATGGAACTTACAAACGAACCAGAGATCGCCAATGGTCACGAATACCAGGTAGAATCGAGAACACTTGGTGAAGTTGGCAATTTGATGTTGTAAGCATTATGCCCATCTTTGGTCTTCAGCTCCACCCAGGCCTGAGCTCCTCCCAGCCCGGAGTTCCCACCATATAGCTCACCCCTCCCTCTCTTGGCCCAGCTCACCTGAACTCCCACCTACCTCACTTCCTGTCCCCAGACTCTCTCACCTGCTACCTGGATAGGGACAGATACCTGGTGCTTCGTCTCCCAGGAAAATATGGCTCCTCTAATAAACCTTATAATAATCTTTCTCCTGTCCCTGCCTGCCTGCCTCTGCATGATCCCTTGGGACAGATGTGAAGGATCCTTTCAGATGTAGCTTGTAAATGTGTTATTCCATAAATTCATGACTTTGTAGAATGACACAAACATTGCTATCTGGGTTACTGACATTGTTCACTCACAATGGACAGTAATTTGATTTTGCTTTGTTTGTAATGATACAGGAAATCGCGGAACAATGTCTAATTAATTATGGTTGTTTTAAAAAGTATTTACTAAATGCATGTTCTAGGCCAACTAATTAACACAGCACTATGGCCATTTACTAGTGGGTATATTATTTACTACCTTCAATAAAATAAGCTTTAAAAACAAAGGTGTTCAGGGAAATATTTACCAAGATAAATAAAATGGTGTAAACCAAGGCAGGAAAGGAAAATGACTTCTACAGGGTTTCTTATAATAAAGACAAAAATGTCCCAGAACTGGGTTACAGGAATGGTTGCACAATCCAATTGAATGTAGCTTTTTTAAAAAGTAGTTAATTATGTACTTTATGTGGGTAAATTTTACAGTACATGGATTATTTCAAATAGAAACCTCTTAAATTCTTTGGCAACAGTTCTGCTACATTAAAACAATGCTAACTTGACCTCCATCTAGTTTGTTGACCACTATTGGCTTCAGGAAAAATAGATGTAATCACTGATGGACAGTTTTGGTATTCTACTCAGAAAAGATTTCTTCACTCAGCTAGCTCCCCAACTCAGCTAGACACATTTACTTCAGTCTCATTTACTGGAAATTAACAACAAACAAATAAATAAACAAGAATGTGCTCACTGTTCAAAGCAAAGTAATATTCTAATTATCCAGAAGGACATTAAGCAGTGTAGCCTTAGATGGGAAAAAAAATAAAATAACTGACCTCGGATCCTACTAATAATACTTGTTACTCAACTGTGTTCTCCAAGCTTGTTTATTAAATAAATTCAATGGAGAGAGCCTACCAGGCCTTCTTTGGTAGGAAAGTATCTATATAGTTTTCTTATGAATTCCACAGTTTACTTTAACATCCTTCCTTGCAATTTAATTCCTTCTCAGAGTTAATGAATTGGCACACAAACACAGCATCATTTTCCCCCTCAATATTTTTCCAGAAAAATGTTGAAGTCTACAAATGCTGAAGCAGCCAGACTGGTCCTTAGGACAAGAGTATGTTTGGATATAATATAATATTCCTAAACACACAGTGCCAGATCACTCAGGTTATAATTGGCATTTAGTGAATGTTCTGAAGAGAGTACCATTACTTTCTAATGGCCTCTACACAGACACTTGATGCTGTCTGCACAGGTGGAGGGCCCCGGGCCTGCATCCAAGAGTAACCCATGATGCCCTCTGGCACAGGCTAGAGCAAATTAAGAATTGCAATTACAATACACAAAACTAGCTATGGTTCTAGCTAACCTTTCAGAGACTACTGATGTTTGTGGTTACTGAGGACGTTGCTTTTTAGGATCCTGGGAGGAACAATGGCTAATTTATGGATTATTTTTCTTCCTTTTAGTGTTGAGATTAAATATTTTCTAGATTTGAAACTAGAGTCCTAGTATTATATTTAATTGTTAAGTGTTTTGTTTTGTTTTTGACACAGGGTTTCACTGTGGAATGCAGGCTAGCCTCAAATTTGCTGTCTTCCTGCCTCAGGATGCTGAGTCCTGGGATTAGAAGTGTGCTCTATCACACCTGGCTTAGTTTTTAAATGCACATGCTGAAAGCATTTTGTTATTGTTCTCATGAGACACAGATATGAAAGCAGACCATTAGAGGCAGTCTTTCATTGCTATTCTTTGAAGATGTCCCACCAGCTAGGTTTAAAAATGCTCATCATATTAAAGGATTTAATTTAAATGACACCACCTTTTCCCACATAAAAACATGTAAAGGAAATTTAGCAGAAAGATCAACCATGCTTGCTTGGCTTACTTTATTGAGAGATTGGTCAAATACAGCCATGCACTGAGCCATGAGCAACATTTCAGATCATGATGACCACATATAAGACAATGGTCCCATAAAGTAACAGTGGAGGTAAGTTCCAGTCCTGAGACACTGTGACCAGCAAAACAGTGTACAGACCACACACTCATAATGATGATGGTATAAGCAAACCTACTGTGCTCTAGTCACTACCAAAAAAAAAAAGCAAATACAATTAGGCATGGCAATTAATACTTGATGATAATAAAGGATTATGTTGTTTCTGTACTTACTATGTCATAATTTTTATTAGTAGTATATGTTATTGTATTATTACATTGTATATATGTTATCTGAAATATATTAAATATTAATTATATGTTATATATAATATACATTATTATATTATGCATTCTTGGAGGGGCTAGTTCTAGGGCTTGAACTCAGGGCCTGGGAACTGTCCCTGAGCTTTTCTGCTCAAGACTAACATTCACACAGGCCATTCAAACTAACTTTTGACAATTCATGAATTGGACTGTATTCTATATTAATATCACTCTTCCTTTTCTAGAACAACTCACCCATCCCTTTGCCCAGTGCCTTTTTCCAGTGTAACCTTAGCTCACATTTCAGATCTGTGCTTACAAAGATACTTCATCCCAGAGACTGTAGCCTAGATTTGGTTGTTTATTGCACTAATCTATTCCATGAAGTATTTTGTCATATTTCTTCTATAGAGCTATACACTATGTTCTTTGTACACACTTGACTACTGATCTTTCCCTCCTCTCCGCTGAGAACCCTAAGAGGGCTTTTTCGGCAGTGAGCAGTGTACCTGGCTTGTGATGCGAGAGTCAATGTAACGAAATTGGTGAATAACCAAGTTTACATTGAAGATTTGCAATTGTCTAGTCTGATTTCTGCCTTTATGTATTTCCAATTTATGCCTTCCTCATATTCTCTACCAAATAATTCAGGTAATAGGATTTTTCCCACTTGGAACTACAACCGTTGATTCAAAACACATACCAAATAAAAATAAATTAAAAAAAAACCTACATAAATGTTTGTTTGTCCTAAGTCAGCCCAGTGACTTCTGAAAAGATCCTGCGAGCTATAATAGACACAGGTGAAGAACGGAAGCTGGCCTGCCCCAGCGCACAGGCAGGGGGCAGGAGGGCTGTGCACACCTGCAGGATGCAATGGCTCCCGGGCTTCCTGGTGAGATGGGGAAGGGGCACCACCCTCCCCTGTCCAAGTCTGTTACAAGTCAGTGTGCAAAAAGGTCCTCTTGCTTCGCGACAAGGGATTTTCTTTGCCTTTCTTTTTTTCTTCTTTTTTTTATTTTTTTATTATGAAAATACCTTACAGAGGGGTTACAATTACATGGGCAAGATAATGAGTACATTTCTTATCAAGCATTGTTCCTTCCTCCTTTGTTTCCCCTTCCTATCCCTTCCCACCCATATCCCCCCCACCCATATCTCCCCCTTCCCCCCGCTTTCCCCCCTTCCCCCCCAAAGTTGTAAAGTTCATTTTTCAACATAACAACTTGTACATCTCATTGTTGCAATGGGTCTACCTGTATCCCTATTTAAACAATTCGTTCTTGCCCTTCCCCTCCACAAATTATACCAACATCAAATACAGTGCAAGCAGGGGTTATATCGTGGGAGAGGGACATACAAAGCAACAAAAAAATCATCTTATAAATATGTTAGAAACATATTTCATTTCACCTAACATCAACATATCTGACCTTTTCTGCTTGTCTCAGACATATACTAATTATTACAAATAAGGGAAACCATGGGGCTTATGTTTCTTTGGGCCTGGCTTACTTTACTTAATATAACTTTTTCCAAGTCTTTCCATTTCCTAACAAATGGGGTAATGCCATTCTTTCTGATGGAGGCATAGAATTCTATTGTGTATATATACCACATTTTCTTGATCCATTCATCTACTGAGGGACATCTGGGTTGGTTCCATATCTTAGCTATGGTAAATAATGCTGCAATAACATAGTTGTGCTGGTACCTTTAGTATGGTCTTGTTTGTGATCATTTGGGTAAATGCCCAAAAGTGGGATTGCTGGGTCATAGGAGAGCTCTATGTGGAGTCTTTTGAGGAACCTCCACACTGCTTTCCAAAGTGGTTGGACAAGTTTACACTCCCACCAACAATGCAGTAAAGTTCCCTTCTGTCCACATCCCCTCCAGCATCTGTTGTTATTAAAGTTCTTGATTATAGCCATTCTAACTGGGGTGAGGTGGTATCTCAATGTTGTTTTGATTTGCATTTCTTTTATGGTTAGAGAGGTTGAGCATTTCTTCATGTGTCTATTGGGCAGTTGTTTCTTTCAGGATTTGTTGTTGGGGGATTTAATTTTTTGAGTTCCAGGTATATTTTAGATATGAGACCCTTGTCGGTTGTATGGCTAGTGAAGATCTTCTCCCAATCCATAGGCTTTCTATTGATCTTGCTAGCTATGTCCTTTGCCATGCAGAAGCTCTGCAATTTCATGCAATCCCATCTTTCTTCCTTTTACTTTGTTTTCTTCCCTTCTTTCCTTCCTTCCCCCCTTCTTTCTCTCTTTCCTTCTTTCATTCTATCTTTTTGTGCTAGTCTTTGGCCTTGAACTCAGAGCCTGGGCACTGTCCCTAAGCTTTTCTGCTCCTGGCTAGCACTCTACCAATTGAACCACAGCTCCATTTCTGGCTTTTGGGTGATTAGAGATAGAAGTCTCACAGACTTTCCTGCTCAGCTGGCTTCAAATCACAACCCTCAGATCTCAGCCTCCTAACTAGCTAAGATTACAAGTGTGAGGTACCAGTGTGCCTGGCTTAAATGTAGCTTGGACCTTCACTTGTACAAGTGAACAACATAGTCCCAAAAAAATAGTAAACCGTTCTTGGCCTTTTTCTCTATCCATATTTGGCTGATTGCTTCCCCTCTTCAGAACATATTCACTTAGAAATGTGGCTATAACACAGTTTATATATTACCAGGTTAGTGACATTTTTAGGAATATTCTTCACACAACATCCATCTACCAACTCCTTTAAGAACTGGTCATCCTTTTACCTAGACAAAGAAGTTATTTTGAAATCTTGCCATGTAGCATTTGGTTAATTTAGTATATAGATAATATAGATTATATATATATATATATATGTATATATATATCATATTGGGTTGTAAATCATTTAGTGTGGCTATCAATATTTTAAGAACAACGAGAATAGTCTGGTATCTTAGCCACAAATAAGATGCATCCATTTAATTGAGGTTTAAAAAAATAAAAAGCATTTTGAGCCAGGCACTGGTGACTCTGTAATCCTAGCTTCTCAGGAGGCTGAGATCTGAGTGTCATGGTTCAAAGCTAGCCTGGGTAGGAACATCCATGAGACTTTTATCTTCAGTTAACCACCAAAAAGCCAGAAGTGGAGCAGTAGCTGAAGTGTTAGGGTGGTAGCCTTGAGCACAAAAACTCAGGGACAGCACCCAGGCCCTGGGTTCATACCCCAGAACTGCATCCCCCACAAAGAAAAACAAACACTTTCAGTTTACTCATCTATAAAATAAGACTGTTTTTCTTCAGTAGTAGAGATCAAACTCAGGGCCTCACAAGTGTTAGGCAAATGCTCTACCACTTGCATCATGTCCCCAGGCCTTTTATTTGTCTTTTTTGTTTTGAGACAGGGTCTCAATAGCTTTGTTCAGGCTGGCTTTAAACACACCAGACTTCTGCTTCTACGTCCTGTGGAACTAGGATTACAAAACAATAATTTAATTGATATGAAACAACTTAGTTCAGCCAATAATTAATAAAGCTTGGTTATGATTATAATCTCCATCCCCTTAGTCATCACTGAAATTTTGCACCTCAAAGGACACAGCCCAAACAAGGAGTCTGGCCATTATTTGTTCTAGAATATGAAACAAGCTTGCAGCTGTCCCGTTTCCCACTCAGCAAACCAATGTCCATTACTAACTTCCAAAGGCCTGAGCTGACCACAGGCCACACTGAGGAAACTACTGAACTGGTGGTTCAGAATTTAGCAAAAAGGCAGGAATAAATGTGGCGAGGGGAGGCCCTAGGGTTTCAATAACAAATCCATAGTTAGGATACAAATTCAGCACCCCACATTCTCACAGCTTTGTTCCAGTATAATTTTAGTTCAACAAATTTAGTTCTACAAATATGAATAAGTAGATGACACAAAGCTTTTAACGATCACCTTCTTACACAACGTTTTGAATTCTCAGTGGAAGTTGTAGCACTTAGAACCTTTCCTTCGACCTATAGGGTTTGTGTTGACGGCTGACTGGCATTCCAAGAATGCCTGTCCCCTACCATCTGGGTACATCTAGGTATAAGCAAACTATACCATGTTCTAAGGAAAAGCCAATGAAGAAGGAACTTTGAACTATATGACCCCCTGCCCTGTTGACTCTATGAACTAAACAATTGTTCAAGTATAATTCAAGGAACTCATGGAGTAACCCATACCATGTGCCTGTCCTTGTCTGACAAACACATTTATCCTCCAAGACCCAGCCCAGTGGTAAACTGTTCTTCATATCCTTCTCCAAGACCCTCAGCTCATGTAAGTTTCATCACTCTGATTTCCTTCAAGATTTTTTTTTCTTTTTTTGGTGCCAGTCCTGGGGCTTGAACACGAGTCCTGGACGCTGTCTCTGAGATTTTACATTCAAAGTTAGTACTCTACACTTGAGCCACAGCTCCATTTTTGGTGGTGGTGGTGGTTAATTGGAGATAAGAGTCTCATGAACTTTCCTCCCCAGGCTGGCTTCAAACCATGATCCTCAGATCTCAACTTCCGGAGCAGCTAGGATTACAGGCGTGAGCCACCAAAACCTGGCTTCCTCCAAGCCTTTTTGTTAAGTTCCTCTCTTCCAAGGTCTACTAAGATTAGATTTTTGCATACTCTAAAAAGTTCTGGACCAGAAGTGCCATGATCGCTATTTACCAATAAGCTCACAATTCATTACTACTCCTTTACATTTCAAGAAGCTGGCACAGTGCTAGAATGGTTGATTCTGGAGTGTTCTCATCTGCTATTAAAGTAGCCATATTCAAGTCAGCTCTAGGCAAAATTAAGAAGTAACAAACAGAAATGTCTTTAGGAAACTCTATTTTCTGTAATCTGTCTTTCTAGAAGCTTTTATTCATGCTGAGGTTTTTCAGGATAGTGAAATTGATTCAATACACAAATTCAAACAAGTTATTAATAACAAAGCTAGATATTAAGAGTTTCATAGCCATCAGTTTTAAGAAAGAATACCCATACATGACAATACTTAATATCAACTCAATGGCAGAACTAAATACACTTTGTTTATATCATTGGTATAAAAATACGGCTCCTGGAAGCATTTATACATAAGTAGCTCAAGTCATATAAAGCAATAATTTTTATATGTAGTTGTTCCTGCTATAATGACAGCCTAATGATTCCATGTTTCAATCTGGAACCCAAATCAGCTAGAAAACTATATAGTAGAATAGAAGTTCCCCCAATTGACTGCTACTTCTCTAACCCACTTGGGTAGACCTATGCTCTCTAATCCAACTGTAAAGCAAATTACTTTAACATCTTGCAGAGAACATGATGGTAGGCCTTCCTCCAGCGCAAGACGAAAAGCTAATTTTGGTAAGCACATACGCCTCTCAATGCTTTTCAACTTCATTCTCAAGTACAACCAGGGTTCCATATGCTTATGAAATCCAGTTGGGCTTATTCTCAAGTCATTTTATGGGAATTGGACTTTGTCTTTTAATTAAGGGTTTGATTAAATCAGGTAACTACTATGGAAACCAATGAAATCTGAGGATGGAAAGGAAGATAATTATTTTTCCTATGAAAACACAGTTGAATAATTTACAGAGGTGGAATGAAAGTATGTAATGACAATTGCCATCTAAATAAATTTTAATGAACCAATCACAAGTGACTAAAGGCAGGCTATGTAGTAAAAAAAAAAAAAATCCAGAATGGTGATCTTCGATTATTTCACAAGTATATTCACATTGTCCCTTTATTATAAAGAAATGGAAGCTATACTCAGAGATGCTATATTAAAGAATTCATTTATTCAAGAAGGATGACAATGTGCTCAATCAGTGTGCTCACACATAAAAGGAAATCCTTAGTCCTACATCAAAAGACTGGTTTAAAAAAAGTACATATATATTTAAATCAAAAAGTTTGAAAAACACTCCTGTCTTTGTCCACTTCTTCAATTAAATGGTCCAACTCTGGTTTCCTATGACGGTCTCCATCATTTCAGAAGACACCTTGTAGAAGAAATATCATAGAAACTCTCTGAATCTGTCAGAAACACATTATTAAAGAGAACTGTTCTCTGCCCTTCCCCATCCCCAGCATCTGGCTTTAATCCCTGACCATTTATTTTTCTCCTTTCTTTCTTATATTCCAAGTCTCCATCTGAAGACCCAATAGAAAGGGGCTTTTGGATTGTTTCACCCTGAGCCAGAGTATGCTTCCATTGTTGCTGTTTTCATTCCAGATGACTGAAAATACTTTGGAACTGAGAATCAACTAAGAGGAAGCATCAGAGCCAAATGGCTAAAAAAAAGATGAAGTTATTTGTTGGGGAAGGAAAAAAAGGGGCAACCAAAAAAGGTGGTTTAAAAAAGAAAAGGAGAACCGAGCGCCAGTGGCTCGCGCCTGTAATCCTAGATATTCAGGAGGCTGAGATCTGAGGATCGCAGTTCAAAGCCAGCCCAGGCAGGAAAGTCCGTGAGACTCTTATCTCCAATAAACCACTAGAAAAACGGAAGTGGTGCTGTGGCTCAAGCAGTAGAGGGTTCGCCTTGAGCTGACGAGCACAAGGACAGCGCCCAAGCCCAGAGTTCAAGCCCCACGACGGACCAAAAAAAAAAAAAAGGAGGCAGTTATACTTAAATGTAAAATGAGAGTATTGATAGGAAGTATGAGAGATCGTGACTATAAGAAATGAAAATATGTATGTAAATATATTATAATATTATATGTAATATATATTAATATATGTTTATATTTTTTCTTTGTCAGTTGTGGAACTTGGACTCAGGGCCTGGGCACTGTCATTGAGCTGTTTTTTGTTTTTGTTTTTGTTTTTTGTTGGTCATGGGGCTTGAACTCTGGGCCTGGCACTGTCCCTCAGCTCTTCAGCTCAAGCATTCTACCACTTGAGCCACAGCGCCAATTCAGAGTCTCACAGACTTTCCTGCCTGGGCTGGCTTTGAATCACAATCCTTACATCTCAGCCTCCTGAGTAGCTGGACTACAGGTGTGAACCACCAGGGGCGAGGCTCCTTGAGCTGTTTTGCTCAAGGCTACAACTTTACCCTTCAGCCACAGCTCCACTTCTGGGTTTGTTTTGTTTTGTTTTTTTGGTGTTAATGGGAGACAAAAATCTCAAGGACTTTCCTGCCCAAGCTATCTTAAACCATGATCCTCAGATCTCAGCTTCTTGAGTATCTAGGATCACAGGCATGAGCCAGCAGCAGAAAAAACAAAATTAAATCTCACCCACATAGACTCCATTTGGCTCCCAATCATGAAAGATGAGATATAAATGGATCCTAAATTGATACTACAAACTCCTTCCAAGTGCTTCAGACCTCATGTCTAATTCATAAATTCTCATATATTGAAGGGCTACAATGTCTGAAGATAACAGAGCTCCATCAATGCAAATGAACACAAGAAGAGTCAACTCAGGAGGGCTTTAAGAAAATGGAATTTAAAATAGCAAACTGGTGGGAAAAGGCTGAATTCAGTTTTGGCCCGCCTTCTTGGCTACTCAGAATCCAGCGGGAGCTGCCCAGCACTTCCTCCTGTTTCTAGTCACCATCATTTTGGCACATCTTTTTTTTTTTTTTTTTTTGACAATCCTGGAGCTTGAACCCAGGGCCTGGGCACTGTCCCTGAGCTTCTTTTGCTCAAGGCTAGCATTCTACCACTTGAGCCACAGTACCACTTCTGACTTTTTTGACATATCTTCCTACAACTTTACTAATATTCTCAGGACTCAGTGATTCTTTATTATTATCCCTAGTTGTCTAAATTAAATTTCACAATGTTTCCAGCATCAATACTTTGTGTAGCTCAACTGAAGGACATAGATCAGCTCATTAAGTAGTACGAGCCAGAAACTTGCACCAATCAACTGCCAGACTCCAGCTAGGAACCAGCCTGGAATCTTTTTCTTCCTAGTATATCTTTCCTCCTTGACCCATTTAGAAAAATTAAAAATCTCCTTCACATTTCTTTCTCTGTATCTGTTTCTCTGTCTCTCTATCTCTCTCTGTCTCTCCATCCCTCTCTCTCATTCTCTCTCTGTCTCTGTCTCTGTCTCTCTCTCTCTGCCCTACAGGAAGGAAATTTTTTTTTAATTCAGATAACCGTAAGTAGAAAGAGCTTCTATTTTCATATTGAGGGTGAGGGCTGACTTTTTGCAAACAGACCTGAAGGTCAATGTGTAGAGCTTTCTCTCTGCTGTGTGCAGCATGGTATGACCCAACACCTGCCCTGTATGGAATCTGCATCACTCCAAGTGGGCCTGGACTTTTGAGAGGGTTTATTGAGTAGTTTCCTGAGCCAGGCTGTATCTGTCCTGCATGCCTCAACCAAGTCTACTGGTAGTCCAATACAAACGTCTTATTCATATGTGAGCCCTTGTCCAGTCAGAACTCCAAGAACAAAGCAGAGCAAGGTGCAAAACCTAATCTTTCAAGAGTTTTGCTACTATCTGTGTGAGGGTGTGTGTTAGATATGATGGTAGGATGCGCACTTGGACCTGGGGAAATGGCTGAGGAATGGGGAAATGGAAAGACAAAGGCTTCCAGGAGGAGTAAGGCCTCCTCTGAGACCACAGGACATGAAGACATGGCCACAGAAAAGAGAAGCAAGGTTTGCAGGCAAAGGAAGCAGTATGTGTGAAGAGCGAAGCCAAGGGATAGCACCACACACTCAGGGACTTGGAGCTGGGACCTGCCACGATGCTCGTGAGAGAGTCGTAAAAAACCAAGATGAAGAGACACCCCAGGACAGACGATGGATGTCATTATGGCTAAATTGGTTCCAATTGATTATGACTCATTATTAAATTATGAAGCCAATATAGTAGACTATTGATCTTTTTAAAACTCAGAACATCAGAGTATCTAAGAGTTGACCTAAAAAGATGAAACTGGGCATTGGTGTCTGAAAACAGGAAATGCTAAAACTCTATCATGATACTAAGGACACATCAAAGGACACAGGATCCTGCTGAAAGAGTTCCAATGGCCAAAGCTGAAAAAAAATGAATCAGTAAAGGAATATTCAATTATAATACAAATCATAAAATAAATATCTGTGAGTCCCTATTGTTAGATAAGCACTTAGAGAGATGGATAGATCCATGATAGATAGATAGATAGATAGATAGATAGATAGATAGATAGATAGATAGATAGATAGACAGATAGACAGAAAGACAGATATGGGCTAATAGTCAAATCTCCCAAGCAAAGGAATTTCAGATAATTTTCATATATTCCCTCTCTCCCAGTTTTTTTTTTTTTAATGAGAAATTTTTCTTTTACTTTTTCTTTTTTTTTAGGGGGGGGGGGTCCGGTCGTGGGGCCTGAACTCTGGGCCTGGGCGCTGTCCCTCAGCTCTTCAGCTCAAGGCTAGCGCTCTACCACTTGAGCCACAGCGCCTCTTCTGGCTTTTTTCTTTTTGCTTATGTGGTGCTGAGGAATCGAACCCAGGGCCTCAGGCATGCAAGGCAAGCGCTCTACCACGGAGCCACCTTCCCAGCCCCTTCTTTTACTTTTTCTTTTTGTGGTTGTAGAGCCTGAACTCAGGGCCTGAACTTTTTCACTCAGAGCTAGTGCTCTGCCACTTTGAGCCACAGTGCCACTTGCTTAATTGGAGATTAGAGTCTCTCAATCTTCTCTGCCTGGGCTGGCTTTGAACCATGGTCCTCAGATATCAATTCCTGAGTAGCTAGGATTAGAGATATGAGCCACCAGTCCCTGGTGTAAATGAGAAAAAAATTTCTACCAAAGAAAACCACTTCTTTTCCCCCCAAAGAATTTCACTGCATATAGCCATTCTACCCTGAATTGTCCAATCTTGATTGCCTCTCTCCCAGTTTTATGGTACTAGATATTGAACACAAGACCTAGGACTTACTAGGCAAGCACTCTACCGCTTGAGCCATGCTTCCAAAACTTTCCGTTTTCATTTGTTTTGCAGATAGGATCTCACAACCATAATGCTCTTACTGTCTTCTCTTAATAAACTAGGACACTGGTCATGTACCTGACTTGTTTGTGAGATAGTCTCTCTAACTTTACCTAGCTGGTCTCAAAACTTTCCATTTCTGTCCTCTAAGTAGCCATATTCCCTTCTTATGGAAGTAGAACAGAACTCTTCCCTCTTTAAAGATGGGCACAATGACTTTCTCCTAAAGAGTACCATATGGCATGGAAAGATAACTTTTCTGTGCAGAAATCTTACCCTTAAAAACTTACTTATCCTGTCCAGTCATCTCTGTCTCTCTACAGCAATCTACTGCTCCCTTAAACTAGGAAACATTCACCATCTGATGATAAACTTAATGTAGACAGTGCAAAGTGGTGCTGATGGTGTGTCCACCTTGACATAATGTGATGGGAGCAGCCAACACCTCTGTGATCCTCCACCTGAATCCCATAAGTAGACATCAGGCAAACCTCAACTGAGGGACAGTCCACAAAATACTTGACAGTATTCCTTCAAACTGTCAAGGATGTGAGCACAAAACAAGGTAAGTCTGAGAAAATGTCACAGCCCCTACCTGAGGAGCCTAAGAATTCATGGGGAATAAATGGAATTCTAGTCTTAGATGAAATCTTGGACTGAAATCGTGACATTAGGTAAAAACCAAGGAAATGTGAGTCAAGTCTGAACTTTGGTTCAAAATACTGTACCCATATTGAATGAACTAACATGGCTGTTAGTTAATAGGGAAACTGGATATGAGGCATATGGAAACTGTGGGTACTATCCTTAAAATTATATATCTAAGACAGGTGCAGTGGTATATATCTGTAGTTGCAGCAACTTGGGAGGCTGAGGCAAGCAGAAGGAGCAGCCTGAGCCACATAGCAAGACTATCAAATTAAAACCAAAATAAAGGCTTCTATAAATCCAAAACCATGTTAAAATAAAGTTTATTTAAAAATTTAAAAAAAACACTGGGTTCCAAGGACCCATGCCTGTCATTCCAGATACTCAGGAGGCTGAGATATGAGAATCACAGTTCAAAGCCAGCCCAGGCAGGAAAGTTTGTGAGACTCCTATCTCCAATTAACCAACCACCAAAAAAGCAAAAAGTAGAGCTGTGGTACTAGTATTTGTCTTAATCACAAAAGCTCAGGGAGAGTATCCAGGCCTGGAGTTCAAGCCATGACCTGCACACAAAACACACATATAAACACACATATGCACACAAACAGAATAGAAACAGCAAAGAAAAATACTTAATGTTACTTAAAATTTTAACATAGTAAATTAATAAAAAAAAGAAAATTTGTTGTTGAATGTCTTACTCAATGTTAAAAAATAGCTTTAACATGTTCTGCCTTATTTATTGTAGTTAAGTGCAATTATATGTACTTATTGTATATGCTATTTTACTATATATTTATTCCAGTAAATGTAGTACTACTGTATTTATTATATATTCTCCTTTTTAGAATTCAAAATACAATACTGCATTACCTTCAGACTTACAAACTTGTTTAGAAATGACATACAAAATTCATGTGCTTTCTAAAAATGAGTTTTAAAGCCAGGCACTAGAAGCTCACACCTGTAATCCTAGATACTCAGAAAGCCCAGACCTGTAGGATTATGATTCCAAACCAGTTGGGACAAAAAAAATCTTTTAAGACTTCAGCTCTAATTAAATAGCAAAATGCCAGACTGGAGACATGTGACTCAAGTGAACAAGAAAGCCAAGTAAGAGTCTGAGGCCCTGAGTTCAAGCCCTGGTACCTGAAAAAGAAAAAAAGTAGGTTTAAAACACTGTTCTTTAAGCCAGGAGCTGATGGCTCCTATAATACTAGTTTCTCAGGAGGCTGAGACCTGAGGATCGTGGTTTGAAGCTAACTCAGTCCATGAGAATTTTATCTCCAATTAACCACCAGAAAACTGGAAGTAGAGCTGTGGCTCAAAGTGGTCTACAGCACTAGCCTTGAGCAAAAGAGCTCAAGGACAGTGCCCAGGCTCCAAGTTCAAGCTCTAGGAATGACCAAAAAAATAACCTTATCTAGAGAGTATTGATTGCCATTAAGAGCTGAAGAAAGTACAATTTTAAAGCTCAGGGCTTGGATTCTGATTAAATCAGTATATATTTCTGGGCCAAAAGTTCCTCCCTCTGAAAGGTAAGTAAAATAATTAAAAAATAATAATTTTAAATATAATCCTTGATGTCCCTTGACTTAGAATTTCCTATTCTACCCAGTGTCGAGTAGAAAAGTCCTTGACCCTTGACCCCAGTGATGAAGGAGGCAGGTTAGAAAGTGGAAGTGATCTATCCACAGTAAGCATTTATCAGCTCAAAGAAGATAACAGTTAAGCATTTTTAATAGTAATGTAAACAGATTGTTAAAAATCATATACTTCTGGGGATTCTTAGAAGCTCAGAAGGGGAAATGCAAAGCACTTCTAAAGCTTTCCAAAGAACTTTCCACCTTTCTGCATGTCTCAGGTTCTCAGTTAAAGATGAGGTGTAACAAACAGCCTGACCCCATTTGCATATTTGTCTGCTGAACTCTGACAGCGGATATTGCCTTTCAAGCCACATAAGCTCTGATACACATATAGAAACGCTCATGTTGGTTGTTCATTAGATAGCTAGATCATGCCATTTGCCACAGAGGCTCACACAGACCAGTGCCTTGATTGTTGAGCGATTCCAAGCCACCTCCTAATGGCAGTAAAAAGCCATGCCCATCAACTTCCTCAGCTCCCTCAAGCCCTCTGCACCTGCCAGGGTGCCTGTCTCCCCGGGACAGGGATAGACGAGCATCCTCTTCCTGCTTATGTGGTATCACCCTACTGACCACCATGCCAAATGTGGGTGCAAGTCTCAACATAATCCTATAGTATGACAGCAGGGAGAACTTTTTCTTCCTTTGTTCTTATGAATCATACAAAAAAAAAATTCACTCGATGCCAGGCATGGTAGTCTACATATGCAATCCCAGCATACCTGAAGCTGAAGTAGGAGGATTGTGAATTCAAGGCCACCTTGTGCTACACAGTAAGATCCTGTGTCAAAATAACAAATAAAAAGAAAATCATTAGCCAAGCACCTTTGTTTGAATGTATGTATGCTCCCAAATTTTTATGTTGAAATATCAATCTCTAAGAGCTAGGATGTTTAGTCATCAACTAAACAATGAGGACAGAGCCTTTGTAACTGTGATTGTTTTAAAATGTGTAAAACTGGCCATAATGCAGCCCATTTTCCTCTGGAGGACAGAGTACCAGTCACTGTCTAGGAAGCGAGGAAACGAGGGCCCTAGTCAGACACCAAATTTGCCAGTGCCTTCATCTTGACCTTACCAGTTCCCAAAAGCACTGAGAAATAAATGCTTGTTGTTCATAACCTGCCTAGTTTCTGTCCTGTTGTCACAGTACCCCGAAGAGACTATAGGGAATTCTGCTAGGGTACTGTCGCCCCAATCATCCTGACAGCACTGTGCCTACAGGTAAAGTACAACCGTGAGTCCTCCTGTCCTTTGGGAAGAAAAGGCCCCGCTGGATTCTGCCATCGTTTATTTAGTGAGAGCAGGAGTCCGTTTGCATGTCGGCTTCTATGAGAAGGCCCTCAGAAGCCAGTGCCAGCTTGTAACAATGCCGGGTCCGCTTCCAGAGAACTAATCAGTCCTGAGTGAGAACATTTGCAAGCATCTATCATCGGAAAGAAACTTTGGGAAAGAAAGATTAGATCACACTTTAACCTTCAGGGACTTCTAAAGTCAAAAAGAGCACAGCCTGCTCTTTAAATCATCAGAGTGTGTGCATAATTTAACAGCTCCTTTGGTGACTGGGCTACAGGTGTGTTAAGAGGTGGTTAAGTTTATTGGCCTAGGCATTTTCATTTGCATTTGTGTACATCACAGGCTTTCGTCTTAAAAGCCTTGTCTGAAAATTTCAGTTAGAAGATCTCTGTGGAGGTAAAACGAGGGCGAAATACTTCGATTCCAGCCCATGGAATGAGAGCAGGGTTCTTTGCCATGGAAAACAGCATTTTCTCATTAATATTTCTAAGCTCTGTAATGCTTCCATTTTCAGCTGGTTTAAAAATAAAAGACATCCGACCAGCTCCAACAGAGTATTTCTACCTAAGAGAGAGCAAGCGTGGCTGGGAGGGCTCCAGAGAGAGGTAGTCATATTACACTCCTGGAAAACCCCAAGCCACCTAGGTGATCTGCAGCTCATCATTGAAAGTAATATATAGTTGTCTTGTGCTGAGGTCAGACTAATCTGGGAAAGAAAGAAAAAAAAGCTCTTTAAAAAACAAATCAAATAAAAGAAGGAGACAATATTCCTCTTGTTGGTTGTTCGGATTGGGGCTGGTCCAGTATGCACAGCCTGCCGCTTCCTGCTGGCATATTCTAGGGGGGAGCGAATCAATCCCCTCTTTGTAGATATTAAGGAATTGTGGAGGCATTAAAAAGGGAAATACTGAATGAATCTAATGTAATGGGAGACAAAGGATTTAAGTGATGTAGAGCAAGAGGGCAAGAGGGAAGCTGGTCAGGATCTGCGGCGATCCATGTCCCACTGGTGGGAAGGAGGGGACCTGAGGTTACACTGGAGCCCACCCATCAGCTTCTGTTCCTTCAGCTGGTTTGTGGTTGTTTTTCCATGCCAGTGTTCAAGGCCTGGGTGCTGCCTTGAGGCTAGCACTGTACAACTTGAGCCACAGCTTGATTTCTAGATTTTTTTTTTCCTACCTGGACTGGCTTCAAGCTACAGTCCACAGATCTCAGCCTCCTGAATAGTTAGGATGACAGGTGTGAACCACCAGTGCCTGGTACCTTCAGCTCTTAACGTTGTCTGTCACCAACCATATGCAAACAACGGAATGTACTGGGCACTTTTACAAAACACCTAAATTACAATGTTTCATCCATCTCTGCCTTTTCCTTTCTGTTTCTGACCATCTTTGTCTCCGTCTCTGTCTCTGTCGCTGTCTCTCTCTATCTCTGTTGCTGTCTCTGTCTGTATCTCTGTCGGTGTCTCTGTCTCTCTCTCTCTCTCTGTCCCCTGCCCCCTCTCTCTTATTCTCTGGCTCATCCAAAATTCATTGATGAAAATATATATTTCCTTTGCCTTTTAGGTATTTTTTTTTCTAGTCCTGAGGCTTGAACTCAGGACTTGGGTGCTATCCCTGAGCTATTTTTGCTCAAGGCTAGCACTCTACCATTTGAGCCACATCTACACTTTTTTTTTTCCCCTTAAGTAGCAGAGATAAGAATCTCATGAACTTTCCTGTCCAGGCTGGCTTCGAACCATGATCCTCAGATATGAGCCACTAGTGGTCAGCTTGCCTTTTAGGAAATTTAAGCTCTATAAACATCACATACTTTAGGCATTAATTTAACTTGGAGATAATTTTTACTGGCCACTCTGTATTAGAGAGTAAATTAGAGAAGAGTTGGAGGTTGCTTCTCTGGTACATTTTGCTTTGGTTTTGTTGCTTTTAACTCTAAGCAAATGATCAAAACATTATTTTACTAAAGCAATAAACCTCAACTGTAAATCACGCCAGGCCGTAAGTAGGTCACTGAAAACTAAAATGATATCGGATGTAGTCTAGGATTTCAGTTTAGCAAGATTATCTTTTGTAATTGCTTTAAAAAACCCCACTATTACTGAAAGCCGGGGTGGGAGAATGTTGGAGTGTTTTTAAAGCTAGGTTACGAGCAGAAAATTCTTCTTGTCATGATAAATAGAATTTACACAAATGCCTCTGTCCATGATCCTGCTTCAGTAAAATGCGACATAGGAGAGGATTTGGACTTTATAGGTATCAGCTCTGCTGTGGCATGGGACTGCTATTTACTTGGATTTTCCATCCAGGACTGGTCCTGCCTCTCCTGGAAATATTATACCCCTGAGCCAACAAGCCATGAATGAAAGTTTCTCTTTATACAATTCTAGCCAAAGAAAGAAGGTTATCACTGGAATGGAACCACATTATAGCACGTATGAATGAAGAGATGTAGCCAATGAGCACTCTCTGTTTTTGTTTTGGTTGTATTGGGATTTGAACTCAAGGCTTAACACTTGCTAAGAAATCCACATAAATCATGTATACCCTCAGCCCATTTTGCTCTCATTGTTTTTAAGATAGAGCCTCACTCTGCCCAGGACTACTTGGACCATGATCTTATTTATGTGCCCATGTGGCAGGGGTAACAGACAAGTGCTACTACCCAGCTCTTTATTGATTGAGATGGAAGTCGCACAATTTTTTTTTGGGGGGGGGTCAGGGAAGCCCTCAAATTGATCTCAGCCCTCCTGATCTCAGCTTCCAAAATAGCTAGGATTAAAGGCATGAGTCACCATGCCTGGCCCATTGAGCATCTTCAAAGGAGAGGTAGCCAGATATTTTCTGCTTCCTGATGGGAAACTGCCACACAGTCTGTGGAATGTTTGCCCCTCCCCCTCCAGTTGAACCTGGATTTGCATAAAATTTAAATTTAAGTGGATAGTCTATAAGAGATACAAGGAATAGAGGGACTGTTTATGACATTATAGAGATAAAATCATAAACACCACCTGTGGAATTCAAAGGAAAACATTTTAAAAAATCACAGGGATTAATAAATTACAAGGTTGTTTTTAAGATGGAGAACTGTACAAAATTGAAGGACATTTAAAAAATAAACCCATTACTACCAGGCCATGAGGCAGGCCCGTATATATATCCTGATTCAAACAAACCAAGCAAAAAAATATAACCTGGCATGTGGGAGATGTCTGGAAAAACATCTTTATGTTTTATTGTTATTAAGCAACATTGTAATTTCCATACAATTAACAATAGTGTTTTGATTCCATTGAAGTGAGAGATAATTCTTACTTTGAAGATACAAACTGAAACACAGATGTGTGTGTGTGTGTGTGTGTGTGTGTGTGTGTGTGTGTGTGTGTGTGTGTGTGTGTGTGTGTGTATGCCTGTCCTGGGCTAGAACTCAAGGCCTGGATACTGACCTTGAGCTTTTTTGCTGAACACTGGTGCTCTACTAATGGAGCCCACCTCTATTTCCACTTTTTTCCTGGTTAATAGGAGATAAGAATCTCACAGACTTTCCTGCCCAGGATGGCTGCAAATTGCAGTCCTTAGAGCTCAGTCTCTTGAGTCATCAGGTTGCAGGCCTGAGCCCCATGACCCAGCGATTCACAGATTTTTCTAAAACCAAACCTTTACTTGACAAAGCCAATGTTTCCTGGGATGATTTCCTCCAGGAATGCCGGCTCCAGCTTCTACCTCTTCTAATGTCACACTATGCTGATACTACGTAAAACCTGTACACATCTCTCCCCTGTTCTTACACATTGCGTAATCATCTCTTAGAGTGTTTCAACCATTGAATGAGGACCACAAAGTCAAGCATTATGCCAAAATTGACTTGGCGTCTCCAATGGCGGGGTGCACTTGGTGAATCAATGAATGAGCAAATTCAGGAAGGTTCATTAAAACCACCTAGATGTGCTAATAAGCAGGCATAGTGTTGAGCTCTTCAATGCAAATATCCAGTTACTTCTGAGTCATGAACTCCATACTTCCATAGCAGCATCTCCCATGACTAGTTTTACAGCCAGCTTTGCTCCATCCCAGGCACTTCACACATTTTATTTCCACAACTGAAATAGAACAGTTAGGATCATCTTCATTTTAGAAATGTGCACCAACAGCCAATATCTCATGAGAGGCAGACTTGGGATTCATGCTCCAGGACGTCTGCTAGGCTGTGTTCAACAGCATCTCTGACAAGATGAGATTCCCACTAACCTCATAGCTGTGGACCACACCAAAAAAATCACACAATCACACTATTTGGGCCAGAGCATTTTCTAAGCACCTGAGTTTTTACGTGTGCTAGCTTTGTCATTAAGTCTGGCTTTCTACCATTTGAGTCACAGGCTCCATTCCTGGCATGTGGGCGGTTAACTAGAGATAAGAGTCTCTCAGATTTATCTGTTTGGAATAGCTTTGAACCTTGTTCCTCAGATCTCAGGTTCCTGAGTAGTTAGGATTACAGGCTTGAACTACCGGCGCCCGGTTCAAGCACCTGATTCTTAAGCTGTCACTTTATCTCAGCCAGAAAATATGCAGAACTCATTGCAACCTTGGGGAGATGATTCCCCTCTCTACCCTATCAGAATAACTGAAGTGGTCCTTTAGATGTTTGGTGGGGGTCACTCAAGGTGATTCGAGTCCAGATATTTGGCCCAGCTGGCTAAAGAATAAGATCAGATGAGGCACTGACCCCATCAGGAGGCATCCATCATTGCCTGGAACAAAAACATATTTCCAAGTCAGCTCTTTTCCTTCCTGCCTCCAGATGAGTGCTCTGCCTTCCAGCTTGGAATATCACAGTTAATCAGGGTCTCAGACACACTGAATATTCCTCCCTTAGGTGAGGAATTTAGAGTTGGACAAAACTCATTATCACATAAGACAGTCAAGCTAAGGTAGGATAAAATTAACTTGACCCTTACTTTTCTTTTTCTTTCTATTTTCATCCAGGGGAAGAAAGAGTCTAAGTGACTCCAGGATTCTTGGCTAAGCCATTACTCAAGCCACAAATACTTGAGTTATCCAGTGAGTCACTGGCCTTCAACCACACTTTAAATAAAGGCCTTCTGTCATGTTCTCCACATGTGCTTGATTCCTGACTGTGTCCTCCGCAAACACTATGCTACGGAGATTCTTCTCCCTCATTTCCTTCTGCAGAGTTGTCCCCCCCCCCCAACAGTTACTTCAAAATGACTATCAACTGCTCTCTACGAAGGTTCAAACAAATTTCTAGTTAATGCCACTGCCAACTTCCTTTGGTATTATGAAGGTATAATATATGTACATAAAATTCATCCATTTAGTTATTTTTTTTGTTGCCAGTGCAGTGGCATTAAGTATATCCACAGGCTATACCACCATCCAACACTCCAGAGTGTTTTCATTCTCCCAGACTGAAACTTACTCGCATTCAACACCAACTGTCTATCGCCCACCCAGCCACCAGTACCCTCAGGCTCTTTTCTGTCTCCATGAAATTGTCCTTGCTTTTATGATGGTTCCAATAAATGTGATAATCATTACAAGAGTGACGGCTTGCTCAAAACAAGGAACTCTGAGTCGTTTTAGCCTCCATTTTCCATTTTCAACTTTTGATTATTAAATTTATAAGTGTCCCTTACTCTCCAGTTCTCATTTCGATCTACTTGCTTGCCAGACTGCCTTGGGTGCATTTTTGTGGTTCTTAATATAATAAAATAGCAGGCAGCAAAACGAAAAGGGACTCCCATTAAAGATAAAGTTAAAGTGAGCTAGCTATACCATTGGTTTACCAAAGGGTTCTTCTTCTTCTTAAAAAAAAATTATACGTATTTCAATGTCCTGGCTTTTCATGTTAGCCAAGGCTCATTAAGAATTTTCTAAGTTTCAGGCAGTCACATGCTTTTCATAAAAAAGCTTTTATTCATTTATATATCATGTTTTTAAACAAAGAACACTGTCCTTCCCAGATGTCTTGGAACTGGTACATCAGGAATCAGGCAAAATGGCAAACTTGAGAAGAGTGTTAAGCCCAAAGTTAAATAAATAAAGAATGAGCAACTAGAAAGACAACTTTTCAGCACCTGGGGGCAAAAATGTGAGGCCCAACCCAACTGCTGTGTTTGACAAACTAAGAGGGCAGAATGTGAAGCACACCGAGAGTGCTTCCCACTCCCTCGCTCCCACCCCAATCTAATGGCCAGGCTAGATGAAGGGCAGGGAGTTCCCAAGACTCATCACTGAGTTTCAGGAGAGTCATTTTTCCTTCTCATATAAATAGGAGAAAATAGAGCTTAGATAAAATTGACCCCAATTTTCAACATCTCAACTTTCTAATAAAATGGACATTAAAAAAAAAAAAAATCAGTGAGACCAGGTGCCGATGGCTCACACCTGTAATCCTAGCTACTCAGGAGGCTGAGCTCTGAGGATCACAGTTCCATAGACAGCCCAGGAAAGGAAAGTTCATGAGACACTTACCTCTAATAAACTACTCAGAAAAAGCTCATAGGCTGAAGGCTTGGATCCTAGCTGATGGATTCAATCACTGAAAGGTGATTAGCTCATAAGGGCTCTGACTTAGACAATGGGTTAATTCCTTGATGAAGTCTAAATGGGAGGCCCTGACAGAAGTGAGAGGAACAGAAGGTGAGGCCTAGTTGGATAAGGCAGGCCACTGGAAGTTTGTCCTTGGAGAGCTCTGTCTTGTCACCAGTACCTTTCTGTCTCCGTCTTTCTGCTTCCTGGCCTCCACAAGGTGCGCAACTTTGCTCTGGTACTTCTATCCATCCTGATGTTCTGACTTAGGACAGCCCAGAAACAACAGATCCAGCAAACCATGAACAAAAACTTCTAAAACCATGCACCAAAATAAATCCTTCCTACTTTAAAGTGTTTCTCTTAGGTATGTGTCCCAAGGACCAAGAATCTGACTAACACAGCGGGAAACAGCTGATGGCTAAGGTAATAAAACATTTATTTGCATTGGTAGCTTGTTTTAGAAAAACCTCTTTTATACTCAAATCTCACTCGTGGGAAAATAATAAATGTGTTTAAACAACCTTTCTATGAACCTTGTTTAAATAATATGTAGTAGATTACTACATATACATAATATGGATACTTTATATATTGTATATGTATAAATGGTTATAGATATGTGTACATACATATATAAGGAGAGAGAGACTTCAATGTGGGTTAAGGAGTGAACTACTGCATTTTGGAATTGCTCTCTTGAAATGCAAAATATGAGGAAAAAAGTCTTAGACTTTCAAAGACATCTCCTTAGGGCAAGAGGCAGACTGATAATCACTGGGTGGTTGCTGAACCCTTTAATAAGGGGGGGAAAAAGGTGTCTTGAATACATTCCTCATGGGGTAATTGCAAGGAATGTTCTACAAATCACTCCTGCTTATCGTTCTCCACAAATTATCCTTCCCAGGAGTAGCTTATCTCTGAGATTGTCCCCATCCAGACCCTTCCGTGCTTCCCTGAGAAAAACAATCATCGGTTCCTTCCAGCCTAGCCCTAAACTATGCCACAGTGCAAGGCTCAGGGCCCTGAAGAAGTCAAGAAGCAATCACATCTGCTGGGTGTCGAACCTCTGCAGACCAAGAGAAGAGAATTGATGGCATTTCTAAACTCCTTTCCAATGATAACCCCCACCCCCCAAAGCTACTGGTCTTGAAAAGTGATTAAAAGTGATTAAAACCAACAGTTTTACAATAAATACCCAGAACCACCAAACTCTTGCTGGCATGAAGCAAAATATAGAGACAAAAACTCAGCCACTGACTAAACATATAAAAGGAAGTGGTGTGATCTGTACAAAGCCCAGAGTCCTTCATCTATGCAGACAAAACAACGGTGGCATTCGCTTCAAACATTGTTGTTTCCCTTCCGTGCAGGAGAGTGGAGGCAGCTAGGGTTTGCATCTTGGGGACATGTTTGGGTTTTTTTCCCCGCTTCCTTATCCTCACATCAAAATGTAACTACAAAGAGAACATAACATCTCAAATCCCAAATGTTGTTTCTCTGTGAGCTCCAGTTCTCTCTCCAGCTGAGAAATTCATCAGAGCCCAATTTAGTAGCTATTCTTTTACAAGTCCCAGTAAACATCATAATAGACACACACAGTCCAGGTAGTGAGAAAATGACTGCCAGAAATATCCCAAGCTCTCTCTCCTCTGGGGAAACTTCCTTTCTGGAACTTTCTTTAGTACAACAAGGATCTGTGTGCATTTGCCTGTCACTAAACACACACTGGGGTCTTTTAGGAAGCAATGGCCCCCTCACTTTTTTGTTCTAACAAATGTGTGTGTGTTTGTGTGTGTGCGTGTGCGTGTGCGCGCATGCATGCACACGCACACACACACCCTGAGCCTACAACCAGCCCTTGTGGTTCAGGGATGTCTGCCCATTAAGGAAAGAAAAGAGTTCATTGGGAAATGATTTCTGCTCCACTAAGTAAGTATCTGCAAGATATCATGAGTAGCCAATTCACCAGGCAGAAATTAGTTGTTACAGTGGTTTATCAGAGAATAGGATATAAAAGCTAAGGGAAGGAGGAGAGAATCTTGATACACTCCCCCAGCTATCAAGTAGCACACACTCTGCCTTGAGGTGCAAGTAGGGAAACACAGCCCAGAGATCATCCAACAATCCCCAGATAACTCAATCCCCAGATTCCTCCTCCAGATGGTCTCCGCACAGATTCTGAGCAACAGATACAAAAGAGATTTTTTTAGTTTGGTCTTTGTGTTGATCTGGGGTTTGAACTCAGGGCCTGGATGCTGTCACTGAGATTTTTGCTGAAGGCTGATGCTCTACCATTTGAGCCAAAGCTCTACTTCAGCTTTTGTTGTTATTGCTAGTTGAAGATTTAAAAAGTCTCTCAGACTTTCCTCCCAAGGCTGGCTTTAACTCCCAATCCTCAGATCTCAGCCTCCTGAGTAGCTAGGATTGCAGTTATAAGCCACCAATATCTGTCTCAAAAGAGATTCTTAAGGAATAAATCAGAAATCTTAAACAGTACATTTTAAAGTTATCCCATTTATTTGAATCACTTTAATACTCGTGTTCTCTGTATGTGTGTGCCTGAGATATGTTTACATATACAGACAAAGACACATACACACATACACACACATCAGTAAACAAAGGGTAGCCATTTATGTCTGCTCATATTTTTACCTTGATTCGGGCTCTGAGTTCTAATTTCTTGAAGGATAGAGAATAAAATGAATCAATAATGAGTCAATCTGTGTGGCTCCTAGCACAAAAGTATTTATACATAATATGTTCCGAATCAGCCTTTCTTTTTTTTTTTTTCCTTTTTTCCTTTTCACTTTTATTCGTGCTCATACTCGGGCTTGAACTCAGGGCCTCTCCTTTTCAGCTTTCTCTGCTCAAGACTAATGTTCTCCCACGTGTGCCACAACTTGACTTCTGGCATTATGCTGGTTAATTGGAGATAACAGTCTCTCAGATTGGTCTGCCCAGGCTGGCTTTGAACCATGATCTTCAAACCTCAGTCTTCTGTGTAGCTAGGATTATACTGGTACTCAGCTTTTGTTTCTTTTATTTCCATCTCCTTCAAGTTCACAGCTCATCTCTCCTCTTTCTTTTTCTCCCTTTGATCCTCCTTATTCATATTTTCTTTTTTCTTTGTTCTTTTCAGTTTTTACTTCCCCAGTGGTCTTACCAGCTTTCCAGGGAAAACTCATTCAGAAATGAGAACAAATTGGTGCTCATCGATTTCTGGGACTGGGAAGAACTTGCTATAGGTCACAAATGCCTCCAGGACCACCTGCACACGGTTATGATAAAAAGGCAAGTGAAAAACATCTAAGAGATGTCACAAGGAAGAATAAGACATTTCACACAGCCACGCGGCCTCAGAACACTGGCAGCTGCCTTACCTATCCAAGTACCAGAAAAAGCACTCTAATATTGTTCACTGAGAAACATGGACGTTTAACTGAGCCAACAGTATTACCTGCAGTCTGAGGAAGAAATTCAAATTCCCTTTGGTTTAGGTACCTCATTGTAACACAGCTCAGTCCTGCTGTTCTGGACAGCCCTTCGAGTAGATAAGCCCAAGGTACACGGAAGCAGTCCTCCCCGCCTCAGCACCACAGCCCAAATTTATTCCAGAGCTGAGCGTAATACCTGTCTCTACAGAAACCAACAGGCAAACTCATTCCAGGAGGCTTGGGATGGCCTCCCACCAACTACTGCCAGACACATTGGGGTTTCATCAGGCCACAGGAGCCATCCTTGCCTGCACATGCGCACAATGGCAGAGCCTGTGAGGCGTGGGGATTGAAGGTCAGGGGAGAGGGGACAGGAAAGGAAAAAAACAAAAGTGAAAAATCACGTGACTCTGTCTACTTTAAGGAGTAAGCTCATGAGAGAACAAGTTTTGGAGATTTAGTAGCAGTCTTTTTTCTTGAAAAATGAGGATAAAAGTCCTTTTGTGTTGGTTTTTTTTTTTTTTGATAATTGAGTTTCAGATTTGTTTTGGTTGATTATCAATGTCTTATAGAATATATATATTTTTTGTTTCCTGTGTATTATTCAAGATGGTCATTGCTCCTATCCACAGGACCAGCATGCATACACACACACACACACACACACACACACACACACACACACACACACACACACACACACACACACACACCACACACACACGGTGTGCTTTTGATCATAAAGTCTTCAAAAACCTTTAGCACATGACTCTACCACCATTTTCCCTTTTTTACATATTCTTTTTTTGGGGGGGCGGTCCAGTTGCGGGGCCTGAACTCTGGGTGCTGTCCCTCAGCTCTTCAGCTCAAGGCTAGTGCTCTACCACTTGAGCCACAGCGCCATTTCCGGCTTTTTTCTTTTTGCTTATGTGGTGCTGAGGAATTGAACGCAGGGCCTCAGGCATGCAAGGTAAGCACTCTACCACTGAGCCACCTTCCTAGCCCTTTTACATATTCTTATACAATATTTCCATAAATAACATAGAAGGAACACACTGTACTGGTATTGATATATCACTAAAGCAAGAATGCAAGGTTAGGAGTATTTTATATTGGGGGGGGTAATATGGATTTTGATGTGGGAGCCTAGGGGACTGAAATGCTTATGTGTCAAAAAATTCTTTTGTTTTAAGCATTTGCTTTTGTAGAGGCCAGGGCCTCTCTCCATTTCTCAAATGCTTCCGTTCTAGACAGAACCTGAAGTTGATTGCCACTTATAAATTTGTTTTTCAATGACATCAGTTTCACAAGTTTTCAAGTGATGACAATTTGCAAAACAAATTTACATTTACTCATCTCATTGCTCCCTGACCTCAATCTTCACTGACTCTTTCCTACAGGGATTTGAGAAGAAAAAAAATTTTTTTTTCTGGTCGTGGGGCTTAAACTCTGGGCCTGGGCACTGTCCCTGAGCTTCTTTTGCTCAAGGTGAGCACTCTACCGCTTGAGCCACAGCATCACTTCCAGGTTTTTTGATAGTTTATTGGAGATAAGAGTCTCACAGACTTTCCTGCCTGGCATACCTTCAAAACATGATCCTCAAATTTCAGCCTCCTAAGTAGCTGGGATTACAGGGTTTTCTTTCAAGCAAATCTTAAGAGAAAGAGGAATTGTCTCCAGAAAGAAAGCCATTCTCTAGTTGCAAGTGAACTCCCACCTCCTACAATAGCATGTCTCTAAGGAAAAGCAAAAAGGATTCTTCCTGAGCCTTGGTGACATTACTTTAAAGAGTCCATTTCAGGCCAGCTTGAGTCCACTCATGAGTCTTTATCCTTCTCAGAGTATCAAAATGCAAATGGAAACAGGAGGATTTTTTTCTACTTTGTTTCTATTTTCATCCTCTTTTTGTCTTCTTTGTTGATTATGTGTCTTTGAGAGTGTAAGAGGAGGCACGGAAATGGAGCAACAAAGGCTGAACAAATGCAGCAGTGATATCATTGGACACTATGTTGAAAGTGAACTGTACACCTTGGAGAGTGGGGATGGGAGGGAAAGACAGAACAAGGGAAGGAATGATATTGTCCAAAGAAATATATTCTTTACCTGGTTTATGTACCTATAACTCCTCTCTACATTACCTTCATAATACCAATAAAAAATTTTAATATCCAGGTGTTTTATAGATATGAACTAAGTAAGCCTTTGGAGGATAAAAAAGAAATCATGGCTGCTTGTAGAAGGAAATTCTCTGGTTTTCTCCTGTTCTTTCTCTTTCCTTCCTAGTAAAAGAAGAGGTTCCAGGAAGGCTGTGAGCCACTCTCTTAGTGGGAAATGAGCCAGGCTGGCCAGACCCTATCTGTCCCTGGAAAAGAGCCATCTAGAAGCCCGGCAAGCGAACCTCTCCAAGGCCCCATATCACTGCAAATCAGCCCCTGGAGCTCCTACGGGACTTGGTCCTTCCTTTACTGCAAGTCCCTGTGTGTGCAGTCTATACTTCAGAGAGTTGCTTGCCCAGGCCACCGTGGCACTTTGTGTTTTCTTAGATCAATGAAATGTGAAGGCTGCTTGTACCCTGTACTGTATGCAGGTAATAGACCCATAGGGCAGGGATCTATCCTTTCCTATAATGTATGAAGGCCTGTGAATGTAGCTTTCAGTCACAGAGCCTCAGCCTAGCAAGTGCAAAGGCCTGAGTTCAATCCTCAGCATGGCAAGAAAACACAAGAACAAAATTGTAATAGGCTGAATATGGTGATCCATGCCTATAATCCCAGCATTCAAGAGCCAAGAGCAGGATGAGGACTTTCAGTTCAAGACAGTATAAGCTACAGGAGACCTTGTCTCAAAAAAATTAAAAAATTAAAAAAGTTAACAGCTCCAAAAAGAGTTAATATGTTTAAGTGCTGGGGAGCTTTGGATAAGGGGTCTAAAAGAAATAAAAAAGAGGAAGTGCAAGCACATCCCATAAATTGTTTCAACATTCATGCTAAGAGATTATGAGCTGGTGGAAAACAAAAGAGCCCTATGAAGGGTTTAAGAGGTAGATTGTATTCCAAGCTGCAACTCCCAGGGCTTACAATGGGTTCTTTAAATATTTCTGCTGGGAATGAAATGAGTTATGACCAATGAGAGGAGGCAGGAGGATGTTAAGGGCAGGATGTCAGGTAAATAAAAATGGTGAATTTCCCTGCGGGCTGTTCCTTCTTCATCCCCCCTCAATCACTTCTTTTTGCCTCTTTATTTATGCTTTT